>NW_017806274.1:413499-443912 GCF_001891065.2 Hippocampus comes | reverse complement strand
CCCAATCCCTCACCCCTCTCGCCCCCTCCCCTCCGGCCCTGCGCTGCCCCTGCACATCCCTGCTCGTATAAAAAGGTTCAGGCACCATTTGTCATGTGTTTATGACTGAGAGGCATTGCGTGATAGGGAATGTCATCTACAAGAGTCTGTCGAGAGGCTTTCTTCTCTTTTGTCGACAGACATTTCCTATAGCGGGGTTTGTTTGTGAGAGGGACTCGTTAAAGCGTCACAGATGATGTGGTGGCCGAGGCCTTGCCAGCGTTGGCATGTTTTCACTCATCAGTGAAGATATTGTTTCTTTTATAAGGCATCGACATCTTTATCAGAACAGTGAACCGGTTTATCGCGGGGTTGTGTTCCAGGATATGTGACACATTATGACCATTTGTTGATTGTTTGCTAACCCCTGCCGTGCTTATTAAAACACTGAATTTTGATAGAGTGTGCGGGATTCGGCAACTGCTCTTCATGAGTGGCAGACCATCGGCCACTGTGCTGTGGTTCCAAATTTGACTTGCCAGTGAATGGCATTGCACATTGGAGATGCAACAGCCAGTAGGAAAAAAAATGCACTTGAGATTTTGAAAACACACATAAAAAAAATGCTGTGGCACCTCCAAGCCATTCGAATAGGATACATTCAGTATTTATGCAGTATATTGTGTTTTACAATAATACAGAACAATATTTATAATTTCATATGTGCACTGGCGTGCAGAGTCTCCGTTGCTGAACAGCACGACCGCAGTCAGTGAATGATGCAAAAAACCCGATAACAGGATTTCTGTTTTTCCATTGTACTTAAAAATCTGTGACATGCCTGAGATAATGTTCGTGTTTGTATTTTTCTTTTTCATTCTAGTCTACATCTTTGTACTCCATTCTATTTTGTACCGGCAATGACGGACAGAGGAGGAAGTCGTGCCGTGATAGTAATCCTCCTTGCACTGTCCCCTTTTTTTCCTCTTTCAAAGCCTGTGCATTAAAGTAAATTGGCGCCTTGTAACCAGACGAGTTGACCTTTAACAAATCCTCAGAGCCTGACCTGTCTGTAAAATGTTTCCGCAGTCTTTCTTCTCCTACAGTGTACAGTGTCAATACATGTGGAGGGGTGGACTCTGTTTGTGAACCGTACGTACGTACGTATGGCTTTGCGTGGTCCACGATATGCCTTTATAGACCTACTACGGGCTCCTATCATTGCACATAAAACATGCCTATGAACATTAATGGCCCCAACATGTGTTGCATTTGCTACTTTCATCTTGTTACCCTTCATCACGGTTGTTTTGCTGCTCCCCTCCATCTGTTCCCGTAGTGCTTTAGAATAACAAAGTGCGGAACAGCACCTCAGCTGGTAATAAACACGCAAAGGGTCAACAACATTAGGTGCACCTGCGCCGTACATATATTAAGATTAAATTCATCAAAATGGCAGTCTAGTCATAGGTGATACGAATGTAACGCTTTGATTGACGAGGTATTCATTGAACAGTGTTTATTATGGTGGCCGCACACATTTGTTTTGAACTCCAGACTGTGGTTGCACTTGAACTACTTGGCAGTTTTGAAACACTTCTCAGGATGGCACAGTTGAGTTGTGTGCCACAAACTAAGCCAGTGGTTCCCAACCCTTTTTTGTCATGAGTACCGCCCAACGTTTTTGTTGGACCATGAGTGTCCCCCATTCGTGCTGTATGTGTTGATAGTTCTCCAGAAGCAGAACGTGAACGCAACTGACTATGAAATGAAAAGTCAATCTTTTTGAGCGCAGATAAAAATAAAAAAAAATATATATATATTTTTTAAACTAATGGAACTGCCTTTTTATATAGAATTCTTACCAAAAATATAACATGACCCTCAAAAAGACTGAGCTCCTTTGAGTAAGTCACCTTTCAACAGGCATTTAAACTTTAAATATCAGGAACAAATCACAAGAATAATATTTTAGACCCGCTATAGCAATTTTTTTTTTTTTTAATCAGTCCTCTGACCTTTAGTGGGACACTTGAGCTGACCCACGGCTGTGCCACAGGTCGTCACCTCAGGGAAACCTCTATGTACATTTTATTTACGGGCTTGTGAAATGAATAAAAATATTTAGTCATTACCTTGGACATGCTCAGTCGGTGTGTTCACTTTGCTTGGACAATATTTTGTCTCTCAGTCCAGCCAGCTGTGCCTCTGCTAAAGGCTTAATATGTTATGATGGAGGGAAAAAAAAAGAAAAGAAACATAAGATCCCATTTATCTGTAAAAGTACTTTGCTAGTGTGCGTATTGAGCACGTACAATCGAAAGCAGCAAGACAAAGGGTGCAAATGGGAGTAAGCGCGCCACAAGATCACAGTGCTCAGTGAACACAACATCCTGTGGCCACTGGCAATCCAAATTTGTCAGCACATCTGAGAAAACTCACATTTAAAGAGTCTTTATTTGTCCCAGAGTGTGGAAATTCGCATGCACGCAGAGTACAAGGTTATACAAGCAAGCACCATCACCAAGTTGCCAAGTATGAAGTGAAGGAGCACAGTGCGCACCGATTAAGGGTCCCGCTTGGTTCAAATATGTTGCCTTTCGCACGAAAATGATCTTTTTTTTTTTTTGAAGGCGCTACAAAGCTCTTGTCATATTTGACCTTTGGCCTGCTGTTCATAATCTGATCTAGACCTGACCAGGATATTCTCGGCTCGAATGTAATATGTGTGGATAGAAAATGAATGCTTAAGTAGGATTTAAGCGCAAAAGAGTTTGTACTCCATTTGGCCTGTAGGGGGAGCTTTGACAATTAAAGTCAAGGAGGCCCCAGCCAAGCAGGGCTGGCCACATGACAGCTCATGTCATCTCCAGACAGGATAGAGACTTTAAAGCGCTACATCTAAGATTCAAGCTCTTAGCTTTGTTTCACCTTTTTGGAGCTAATTATTCAAAGATTGAAATGTCAAATCTTTCAGAAACATTGACTTGAAATTCAGGGTATTTGTTTCTTTGTTTTATGTCCGAGAGCCCCTGTCGCCCCAAGTCTCACAGAGGACCATTTAGGATGTGGTATGTCATATACGAGACACTCTCTTTGTGCTGCAGCCTGCATGACACCACTGACAAAACACTTTCCCAAAATGAAGATGTACACGCTGCAGTCCCGAGTCGGTCCCTCCAGCAAGTTGTTTCAATCACAACACAAGAGGCGGTGTACCAAAAACAGAACCAGATGGTCATCATAAAGTCCCCGCGGTCCAGTCAGGCCACTTGTTGTCTGTCCCGGTTGCACTTTAATGAAAGGACACCGTTGACATGCTTCATGTTGTCTCCTTTTGGTGTTGTGCTGGTCAAGCGCTTGGTGTCAACTCCGCGGCTAATGAGATGGCAGACCAACAGAGCTTGCAATTGGGTCTGTTTGCTCGCCACTAAAAGTGGTCACGTCTCGCTGCTTTGTGAGACCTAAATCGGACTCGGAGTATCCAGCAATTCTCTATGCGGGAAAATAAGTTGGCTGCATTTTAACATGAAAAAATGTCTCAAGATGCACCGTAAGAGACAGTGTTGGTCTTTTTCAGCTGGAGTGAATCCCCACTGTATTTGGTTCATCATTGGTGCCCTTAGAAATGTTTTTCCAGTGAACAATTCTGAATTTAGAGTTGCGTGTCTTCAGTGTAGTACAGCGTTGTGGACATTGAGATCGACCAGAAGAGATCTACAGCCGCCTGCAAAAGTATTGGAATGGCAAGGTCAATTCCTTTGTTTTTGTTGAATTTTGGGTTTCGTCTCCTCATTCACCTGTGAGATAAAAGGTGTACAGCTTTTATTTCATGCTATTTACACCTGGACGTGTTAAACAACTCAAGACAGCGCACCCTTTGTTTAAACCCGCCCATTTTTCCAGTGAGCAAAATTATTGCAACATGTGACTGGTGGGTGTTTCTAGTTGTTCAGGGGTTGCCGTGTAGATTGATTGCTTAAACCTCAGATTTTTTTTTTTTCCTTATTAGTTTTTTTTTGGGGGGGGGGTCTGGATTTCACCCGTGAAAACTACATTTGCTGTTCAGGAAACAGGAGGACCAGGCAGCTCTCTATGGGAGAAAAGCAAACCATTTTGAAGCTGGGAGAATCGATAAAATCGATCTGAGCTACCGCACAAACATTGAGAATAGCCGATACAAAAATTTGGAATGTCTTGAATAAGAAAGAAACTCACGGTGTATTGAGCATGTGTCATCAAACCGGTCGGCTAAAGGGCGAACAGCAGTTGATGACAGAAACATTGCGAGAACTGTGAAGAAACACAGTCAGTGACATAACTGCCAACCTCCACCGGCAATGCTTTGTTCGAAAGAAGAATTAGAAAGAAGAAATAGGCTGTTTGTCAAAATGAGAATTTGCGAAACCTGGGTTAACCGTATTCATTTTATCATCTTTGTAAAAACACTAAACACTTGAGAAATAAGAGAAATACATTTTGAGATCCCCAGCGCTCATTACCAGGATTATTGTCTGCCTTTTGTGAGCAGATTTGGCAAAAATAAATAAATAAATAAGGATGCATGCTCGGAAGAGAGCATGATTGGCTGATGTTACGTATGTCCTTGATTACTTTCCCTCAGCTTTTATTCTAATAAGTGGCATCCTTTGTACTCCCTGGGACAGCTAGACAGTCTGACACACGATGGGAATAAATATTGCATGTGGTAGACATTAAGCTGTCATCTTGGGAGTAGGGTGGTGGGGGGGCGAGACAAGATGGGGAAATCTGTGTGGTGTTTCTCGGCGCGACACACTTTGCCTGCTCTTGTCACAATTGTCACAGGCTGACGATCCCCCCTCCCGCTCTACCCCAGGCCCTTTATTTTCTCTCACCCAGTCAACTGCTGTGAAAGACAGCATGGATAAGAAGAAGGATTTTGGGTGAGGTAGAGCAGCCCTTAGGGATACAGTTTGAATTTCAGATTCATTTGAATTTATTTTACCCAACTCCCATAATGTCGTTACGAAGGAGGCTCTCAAAATATCTACGCTGTGTATGCCACTCTTTGTGGCAATCCACTTCTTTGACAATCGCACCATGTTTTTATGGTTCAATTAAAAAATATAAACACATGTGAACACATACTATGGGCGGCGCGGTGCTTGACTTAGCATTTCCACCTCACAGTACAGAGGTCATGGGTTTTATTCTGGGCTTATTACCAGTTGACAGCCATCAATACCTTGGTGTAAATACCAGGATTACAGGGATAACATTCAATCATTAAAAAAAAAGAAGAAAAAACAGGCTATGCTGAACTATAGTACTTCTTTTATTCTTCTTCTTTCAAATTTTCACCGTCTCAAACTAAATAATAGTGCCGCCATCTTGTGGTCTGAAGCAGAATTGCAGCATAAACAGGAGCGTTAGACCAAAGAGGAGTTACTGCGTCCCAAAAGAAAATAGCAAAATAGCGGAACCGACAACCTGGAGCTCACGATGGAGGGACATCGACTGTATTAACACCCTTTGTTCTGTGACTGCCTTCTTTACTAATATTAAAAGTGACAATATATCCCCTCAAAACTCTCATGACTTTGGAAATCAAAGATCCAAGAGTTATTTCGTGAAAATGACTCTTTGAAAGGATTTTCCTTTTGGTGCGATGTGGGACGACGCGCTTAATTAAATATGCTCCCATTGTGCGTATGCACTGAGATTTGTATTCTCCATCGCTTTGTAGACTGAAAGCGATTGACAATATTGGCGCTAATATGCCAGAGCGTGTCAGATCTCCTTGGCGAGAAAACGGCATACGATGCATTTCCATCAAGTGTTGGCCGCGGGGAGCGCCCGGGTGGCTGCACGCTCGTTGCTCAGGAGCTCACCGCTGGGAGGATGAAACGCTTCCCACAGGGCCCCCTTCCTCCGTGACTTCCTGGCCTCAAGAGCCCGCCATGAGCTCACACCTCATCTTTTGGTCGCCCTTAGCAGAGAAAGCAAAAGAGGAAAGGGAGGCGGAGGGGGGCGGGGTCGTGTTGCCGCAACATTGTACCCCTATAAAGATGCTTGACTCCACAAGCATCAATTGTAGCAGGTTTTAGGCTCAGGTGCCAGGCCTTGTCTGCGCATTTAGTCCAGCAGAGTTTTGGTCCGTAAAACCTAACTGACTTGTTTCCACTGTGATGTGTCTATCTTTAGATTCACAGGCAAAAATGGTTTGCTCCACTTTCTGTTTGAAGTCGGGGTCTGATTTTGTGAGCGTGTTACGTTAATGATTTTCAAGTAACTGCTTAAAAAAATAAAATAAAAAAATCACCTTGAAACAGTTTGCTTTTGTTTTGCTTCTGAATATCATTTCTTTTGGGGTGTACCCAACCCACTGCCCGAAGACAGCTGGGTTAGGCTCCAGCACGCCCGCGGCCCTTGTGAGGATAACCGGATTAGAAAATGGATGGATGGATAGAATTTAGCTGCGGCACAGTGCAGGTGCGGATCTGTTCTGGTGCCATAAAGGACTTGGGTCCACCCCAAAATCCTAAACTATTTGTCATGTCATCTTTAACAGAAGCCGATGATGTTGCGATTTTTTTTTTCAAAATAAATACATCCGGAAACAATCGTATAATTCCTTAATAAATTGTTTTTAATAATGAAAAAATTCTTCGATTTTTCAGTATTCTGAGGTATACAGGGGGAAAAAAAAAACAGATGGACACCCCTGATCTCGTAATGCTGAGGAGGATGTTTTGAGTCCTTCATTATTCAGTCGCATCCAGGAAAAAAAAAAAAAAAGCCTTTAGCAGGCTTATTAAAGCCAGCCCGGACGAGCGTCTCGTCAGGCCCGGGTCATTGTCTCAGCTAGCTGCCCTTGTCTTCTCGAGCCTCCTATTGTTTTCTCCTCCCGAACCATTTAAGCAGATCAAAGCTTTGACAAAGCCACTGGGAAGCCCGAGGCATGTGGAAACACAGGAATTATGCTACCCCCTCCGGGTTAAAGACAAATCGAGTGGCCCCGGGGGGTGTCTCCCTGCAGGACATCTCTATTCACACCCAGTCTTTGTGCCACATTTATTTTTATTGCCCTTTCCCGACTTGATGTGATTTAAAAGTACCGCGATAGCAATTTGCCCGACGTGCTGCTTTCACATCATGATCGTATAGTACTAAATTCATATCTACTCCTCTGAATTTGTGCGGGATTTTAAAATGAAGGAAACTTTGTTGGAAAGAGCACAAACAGCTTGTCCGCCAAGCATTGTTTGAGCCCACATGCTGGTGAATGATTAGCAGAAATAATGTCCCTGTCACCCTTAATCACATTAAAACGTGGTTAACATTTAATCCCCCCCCCCCCTTCATATGCAAGAATTTCCACATGATTTGCGGCAAAGGCCATTGGAATTCCATTAGAAAAAGAATAAAAATTTCAGGCTTCATTTGTTCATATTGGGTGGGGCGGGAGGAGGGTGGATAGCAAGGCCAGAAAGTGCTGAATCCTTCTATTAACCCCGAGATGATACTCAAAGCTGAGATATAATGACAGGCCTGACACGACATTGCGCACACACACATCTTTTTTTTTTTTCCGTTGACTCAACACCTGTGAGAAGCGTTTCACTTGAAATGAAACACTGCTGTGGCTGCATCAGGAATTGGGCATTCACAACGAAAACCATGCGAAATTTGGAGAGAAATCATACTTGTGTAATCATCACAACAATGACTTTGGTGGCAGCCGTAATTTCATGCGGTGTCTAATTTCACTGCATCATCCTGAGCAGCGTTTCTCATATTTTGGCTCTCTTGTCTCCAAAATACGAACAACCACTTCAAACGACAACCAGAGTAAATGCATTGTTTTCTAAATATCTGTAAACCTTCAGGCCTACTTTGGTTTGGCTTCTTTTCAGCTTGTTCGTGGCCTTTTTTTTTTTTTTTTAGACATCTTTTTACCGCAAACATTGATTCATGTCAATTAGTCAAATATGAATTAATTGGTATTTTTTTAACTCTTCAAATTGAATCACAAATTTATATGTTTTTAAAAATACATTATCAGGACTGCGCCATCTTTTAAAAATATATATTGCTAATAAAATCTTCCTTCACTCAGCAGGGGCGCGTCCACTTTTGAAATTAAAACGGAATCAAAATTGTGTTGTTCCTTTGCCCCATCGCTGTGCAGTGAATTGCTATTTTGGAATCTAAGAACATGAAATGAAATTGCTTCTGATTATTTTAACAAATGTGGCTGAAGACACAAAAAGTGTGTGTGGCGGCTAAAATGAAAACAAATTGTATGAATCAACAAGGAATTCGAAAAATGTAATTTTCATTGGTTTTAATTGTCCAAAGGTGGCCACACTATAGACATGTCCAAAATGTGCAATTTAATCTGAAAAGTGTCTTATTGTTACATCTTATAAAGAGCTGAAGTTGGAAATTGCAAAGCCAGACAAGAATCTTTCATTTTTCATGACATGCATTGCTCAGCTAAAATAGTTGAATCTACAGAGCATCGAGCCCCCCCCCCAAAAAAAAACAAATATCATCTGTGTCAAAATACAATTTTCGACATTTGTCCGACTTCCGTATCACTCGTGCCTCACAAGCTGTGAATCGAGCAATTACAGCAATAGAATGTATGTTTTACGAAGCACGTCCCTAATTTATGCACTCCGCAGGTACGTTCACACAATAATTGGAAAGGACATCAATACAAATGGCCGAGTGGTCTAAGTCAGACCTCAGTGGAGTCGACAGAAGCAGTTTTGGGAGTGGTGTTGACGGAGCACGGCGGCATCTAATTGACAGTGCTTTGTCTGCGCACTTGAGGGAAGGGGGTGTTTCATGTTCCTGCGAGGTGTTTGCCTACGCTTGTGTCACTCAGTGCAAGGACCCGGAAGAACCCCCGCGCTCATTTGCGGGCTCACGTTATCCGTCTGGGCTTGGGCTTCACATTATTAAAATCATGCCTCGGCCCGCTACCGAGAGCCCCTTCGTTACGAGGCTAACTTGGCTCGGCTCTGTCAGGTCGTCACCAATTACAGTTTCAGGTACAATGGTCTATTCAAAGGATCACAGCCCTTGACTAGTGCGGAGAGAGATTTGTGAAACATTATTCAAGCCGGCCGTAGCGAACGGCGAACCAGAGGAATGCAAATCGCGTGCCAACCAAATACAGCCAAAAGTGACAAACTGCATCTGCTATTATTTTCGATTTTACATACAGTATATATATTTTTTTTACCTTCTTGGCCCGGCGGCCATCTTGCGTTTTATTTCTGACCTGCTTTTAATTGCGGGGCAGTGGTGACACCTGGATAGCAGTCAAACATTGACTGTCAACAGAAAGTGGATCTGTGGCTTTCATAGATGTGCTGTCCCTAAACACACTGAGAAAAGCAAACTTCTGTCACGTAATTGAGATTGCTTTGTTGGAGCCGCCGTCAGTATGTTATTGGTCCGGTCTTGCCGCTGAGGTGCTCGGTCTCCCTCCCTTCTTTGATTCTTCGGCCCTTTAAACAGGAAACTTGGATTACACATAATGACGGGGACACTTTTCCAATCAATCCTACCGCAGACTTGTGTCAGGCTGCCGTGTGAAAATGGATTCGTGAGCTGCTGTTCTTTCAGACACGTCCAATCTCGGCCTCCAGCGCTAGTAGGGATAATCTCATAATTGCCCTGACCCCCACCACTACTCTTTTATTGTTCGGACTGAGAATTACCATTAATGCCATCTTTGCTGGGCGATGTCAGGTGCACTGCTGCACTGAAAGACAAAGAAGAGAAGCACAAAAGGCGTTTAGGACAGGTGACGAGTGAATAGATGTGAATGAGTGCAGGGACAAAGTGGAGGATTTCATGAGGTGAGCCATATGCTCAAGTCACCCCAACTCAATATAACGAGGCACCATTGGGACACTTTAGGACAAACATGTTAAGCCGGCATGCTGCACTGATACCAAATGCAACAAACGAGGAGAAATATTGGTCATCCTGGGACATCACTGAAGAACAACTTGGATACGTTTAGTTTCTCCATCCCCCGAAAGTAACCCATCACACATCCATTTATTTCTAAACTGCCGGCAACAAAAGTGAGTCAACCCCATAGTGAAACTGTCCCGACTGGACCATACCAGGATCAGAGTGTGTGACTGCAATAACATTACATTGAACACACTTGCTCCCCGTTCACATGTGAGGCCTTGACACGAATGAGTCACATGACACCAGGAGGAGAAAATGGCTAATTGGGCCCAAATTTGGACATTTTCACGTCGACGTCAATGGCTGCGTGTTGCATTTACTTGAGGGGACAGTAAATGTACACTATATACTATGTACTCATACAAGCTGCACACTGAGGACAATTCTTACAGCAAACTATCTTTTCTTTAATGTTGCCCGATTTAAAAAAAAAAAAAAAAAAACTCACAGGTAACTCAACTCAACTTTATTCATGTAGCACTTTAAAACAACCCACAAATTGCTGTACAAGGAATAAAAATCAATCATACAATAACAAATTGTGAAAACAGTCCATGAATAACAAATTAATAAACACAATTGTGTAAAAATAAAATAATGCGAGTGTAATGTAAACCCGATTGGCAAAGATCTACACGGATGCTCTTCCGATCAAGAATCCACTTATAATCAGCTTTCATCTTATTATGGGCTCTACATCGGTCACTAGTTGAAAACACAGCATGTCCTTGATGTCATTGCACGCCTTCAATTCGAGGGAAAGTTGAAACCTCTCGCCGCGTCGTGAGTATCATCAACAGCAGCCAATGCAAACAGCCTGAGGCTCATCGAGGCGCCTAACCAGTTCTTTCCATGTTTGTTTGTTTTTTGTTTTTTTACCAGGCTGGGGGGACGTGGGGAACGGGAGTGGGTGGCCGTTGGTCATCCCTTTCAGCTGCGACCTGGAGAGCAAGAAGAATCAAGAGGAGGCGCCCAAAGATCTGCACGGAGCACAAGACACAACCAGGTTCATTAGTATTCCGTGTCAGCACATTTGACTATCAACTGCGTCCTCCATGCACTCGTTTTAATTGCATGTGCTGATAGAATAATAAATGGCAGAGTAATTACCGTTGTAAAGCAAAGGATCCCTCTTCTTACTGAACAACTCAGTCAAGGGTTTTCCTCTAAATTAAGTTTTTAACTGTCATCTGTCATCTGTAGGTATAATTATAACTTGGGCATTTTCGGTTTATTGTTCTCGTGTGAAAACCTCCATAGAGAGAAAAATTATGACAGCAAAGTCTTTTTTTTTTTTTTTCTTTTTTCCTTCCCTCATCTCTCGGCATGGAACGAGGCATGGGCTTGAATGCTTCAAAACGCTAAATGAGTCTACGGGCTGCTAATTAATCAAAGAAACCACTGGAGAGTTGAATGTCTTCCGTGAAACAAAGTGACCCATCATATTCATTTAATGGGTTTACATTAGTATGAATCGGGGCCTTGCCGCCTCCGTGTGTTGCCATCAGAGGCTATAAAGAAATACAACCGACAGCTGATTGTGGCGAAAGTGTGTCTCCTCCAGCACCGAGGGGCAAGATCATCAAGGCAGGCTACGCCGCCCCGCGCCTCGAGTACTTCTTCACCGCTGGACCTGATGAGGTCCGTTGCATGGGCTGTATGCCTAAGTGCCCCCTTGCCTCCCCCCGGCACAGATTGTAAGGGAGCGCGCAAACCGATGCGGCGCGTTCCACCCTGCTGGCAGCCTCACTGATATCACACGCTCTCAACTTTGTCATGGTGGTGCTTTAGGCGGTCATTATAGGCCCAGGATAACTTCAATTACTGGTGAGCTGCTGAACAGTGAAAGTGGGGGCCGCATTGATTGAGGAGGGCAACAATTGATTTTGCCCATTACGTCCATGAGAATGTTTCCATCCCGCGCAGATCTGCCTGCCCTCCTCCTGCCGCTCGAGATAAGGAGCCCGCGCATTGTGCCTGCCTAATCTGTGTGACGGAGGATGTCTGTGGCAAAATTGATGTCGCTTTTCATTCCTCTGTTTGGGGGGCCTGGCTGGGGGCTCCTCCTCCCTCTGTGTCTCAGTGTACACAGCCCGGCGGCCAGCTGAGAGCTTTGTGTTATGGGATCACAGCGCTCGCATCAATACAGATGTTGGTTTTGGGGTTTAAAAAAAATTAACAATGCATTTTGGTGCTTTTTAGGTGCAATGGGGGAAAGAACAAAATCTACATTTATATATGTATTATATTTATTTTTAAAATATTTTCAGACATGCATCATGATTCAGTTCAGTTTTTTTTAATTCATGTTTTCTCCTCACCAAAAAAATATTGTAAGCGTGAAGATATTTTAGAAGGTTTAAAGAGAAGTTGACAAAATGAAGTGAAATTAACGGATTCGAACATCTGATGCATATGTCAAACAAGGCGCTGACAATTTACCACAAAATCACATCCCAGGGACATCACATGCCAATTGTGTGTCTGTCTCAACCAAAACTGACCCCTTAATTTTTCAAGATCGGGTAATGTCACTGTCATGCATGTACGGCGTAGACTGGATACAAGTGACTTCTTTTGAAAAAGAGTTTGTGACATTGAAAATGGGTGTTGTTTGACAAGATACTACAAAAAGAAGACCAACAAGGTCATGATGTACCTCAAATCAAAAATATGCAGCCCAATATGACCGGTTGTTAGCATACATTGTACCCGTTTGGCAGAAAATTGTAGAAAAACGTCTGTAACGTGACAAATACAGACTGAAGACAGTGTCAAGAATTTTAAGTTTAATGAAGTGTAGTTCAGACAAAAGTCTCTCCCACTCGTGTAATCGTGTGTGACAAAATGTGGCCCAGTGAGTGATGTCAAGGAGTTCTGACTTCAGCTTGGGTTGGGAGTGTACCGCACCGTAAATTCAATGTTCGCATCTACTCCATGCTCCTTGAGAGTGATTTCATTTTGCACTGGAGTGTTTGTCCCGTTCATTAGACGTCTGAAACCTCTCTGTGATGACATCAGTCTGTTAGCTCTTACCGCAGCGTGACTGATGGCACCGTTATTTATTCTTAAGAAGAAGTCCATGAAGCACTTCAAAGGTTGTTGTTGGCGACGTAACGGATTACCACCATCCAAAGTCGCTTCTCGGGGCATTTAGTCAGGTAGGCATCAGTGAGTAACAATATGAAGCCGATATATCTTACACTGTAAAAACTACACTCGGTAACATTATGTTCCCAAGTCCTTTAACACGCTTTATTAGGCAGGATGGAGGTGGCCATTATCTATCAGCGTTGCTTTTAACGAGGACAATCTGCATCTCTTGTAATATACCATATATATTTTTTAAAAATGGCCCCCTTAATCCATTTCCCCCCTTACATAGACAAACCTTGATGCTGATTAATAGTAGTTAAGCTCGCAAGCGCTCCGTCAGTGAGATTGTAAAGAGATGGAAATGGATTAGCACCATTAAAGGCGCATCATTCTTGTGGCATGAAATATGTTGACCCCAGCCTGATTAGATGCTTAATTAAAAGCGTTCAACAGTTCCTGAGCACAGACGCAAACACACGGGGGGGCAGAGCAGGAGGGCTTGACGAGTCACAGTGATACCCGGCAGCCACGTCACTTGTTTGGCTCGTTTGTCATCGCCGGGCAGCTTGATTTCCATGCATATAAATTGAACATCAGTCATCCGTGAGGACTCGGGCGCAAACGATTTTAGAAAACGACCAGCGTTGTGTTTTTATATATGGGAATTATTCGTGGGGCACCGACCACTTGGCTGGGCTTTACGATTCTCACTCTTGCTGATTTTTTTTTGTCATCTGATTTCCAACAAAATACTAAACAAGAGCGACAGCAAATGGTCGACATGTGATTTCGTCGTCCAACTCAACTGATATGAAATTTTAGCTGGCTTCAATTCGAGACAATTGATCAAGCTTTTCATGGGTCATGATCGTTTTAGGCCCGGTTCGAAACAGTGTTGGCAGAACATGTTAAGACTTTGTCCGTTAATTCTCTTTGTTTTATGTTTAGTTTGACAGTAAACTACAATAGGGTGTGGCAATATTATACATGATATTTTTTTTTATATATATATATATCAATGTGTGTGTGTGTGTGTGTATATATATATATATATATACACACACACACACACACACACACACACACACACACACAGTATGTATAATATTGCCACACCCTGTTGTAGTGTACTGTCAAACTAAACATTAAACAAAGAGAATTAAAAATGACTATTTTAAAATATTGGTGATATTATGAAAACCTAATGCAAAAAGAATTTACTGGCCTCTCTGGAAAAAAAAAAAAAATCAGTAGGAAAATTAATTATCACCTAAACTTTTGTTACGGGGTTCTGCTACCACACAGTGAGGCATACGGTGTCCGTTCTGACTTCAGTTCCGTGCCATCAACTGGTTCTGGCGAAGAACTCTCCGAACCCCCCCGACGCAAAACTGGCATTACCCATTGTCATGCTCAGTAAATGTGAACCCAAACTCTCTTCGAGTCCAAAGCTGCATTGCTGCTCTACTTGTTGAGACACTCTAGAACTTAATCCTGTCTGCTTTGTTGCATCTGACACAGTGAGACGTTATTGAATTTGATGTGAATTACCAAACACTATCGAGGCCTGCAGGTCTAAACTGTCTCGGCCTCTCGCTGCAACGCTGACTCTTCTTGCCCCTCTGACCAGTGAGCCGAGCATCGAGCCACGACGAGACAAGATTACTGGGGCAGAAATCAATAGCGGCAAGGAATGGGACCCAGAAGGTGCTGATAGCAAAGCTGACTTCTTATCGGCGCCCACGCTGCCCCGGCGATGCTCAGCTGAGTAGAAGGCTATCCGGGCATCGGGCCGGAGCCCTGAAAACAAACGTGCGTGCGGCGCTCACAACACTATCGCCTCATCAAACACTATCTCGTCCACACGCTGTAATCCATCTTCACTAAAACAATGCATTTGTCTTTTGGCCTCACTTTGCTCCTCGACAGGAAGGAACGAAGGCTCCACAGACTGCGGGGAAGACCCGCGCGGACTTGGGAGAAAGGGCTTCATTTTGGCAGGAGGAATGAAATTCCGGGATTTTCAAGAGGAAGGCAGCGAGAGCGCTGTCCAGGTGAGCAGCCAGAGATGAGAGGAATTCTCGTGTGATCAGTCGAGTTGTGACAGACTGCAGACTGCTCGTCGCCTTTACTCGGGGAAGGAAATTAGCGCGCACACTGCGGCGCGGCTCCCGTCAAGCCGAGCGCGCCCCGGCCAGCTCTAAACACTGCCATTGTGCTCCAGCTGTGCATCTCTTTATCACTTCGATGTGCCTTCACCGGCCGACGGAAGCTCAGCGCAGCGGCCTTCTCATCGGATCGCCAACGCCCTGCCGTTTGGCTCCGAATCCCAAAGTCACAGCGGCGCTAATGCGACATGGATCGGAAGCGGCAAGTTAAATCAGGCGTGAAATTCCGCAAATAAGCGCACTTTCATGGATAAGTAGCAAATAACGCGGCTTGTTTAACGGAATCTTGACAATTGTGTGCGAAAACTGTGAAACCATATTATTGGTGTTGTTTCACTTGTTTAATAATATTGTAAAATTAAACATCTATAAATATAGATATAAAATTACTGTATAGAATAAAGTTCAAGCGTAATAGAGAAAGAGAAAGAGAATGTGAATATTTTTTTGCCCAGCCCCCTAACTGCTTTCAAACTTTTTTTTTTTTCACAGCCTGTGAGTCTGTTCTATAAATGGCTCACCAGTGACAGGACTTTGTAATTTCCAAAGAATGTTGTCGAAGTGGTCATGTAAAAAATTAAAACGCTTGAACAGATTGATAGAAATGAAGTGTTACATATTGACCTGGCTCTGTATTATTAACTCTTAACGAACATTTCATGAAAGCGAATTTGAGCAAATGTGTTGTTTCGTCAGCGTGTATCGAAAGTCCTTCGCATGAATCACTACCCAGGAAGCGGCGCTCCATTTCACAAAGGTTGCTGACCCCTGATCTAGGCCCATGAAGTGTAGTGTGGACGCTTTTCAATTAGGAGAGCATTTGACTTTTTACCGTTGAGAACAGAAAAGAGAAATTTCAAACGGAATTCACCTCTTTTACACCCAAATTTATATCTTCATGTTTGGCCAGAAATATGGCAAGCATATAATTCAACCGTCACCACATTTTTATTCTGTTGTAAAAAAACAAAACGACAACCAAACAAATGTGTAGTATAGCGCCGGGCGGCACAATGGTTGACTGGTTAGCACGTCGGCCTCGAGGTGCAAGGTTCGATTCCGGCTGCGGCCTTCCTGTGTGGAGTTGACATGTTCTCCCCGTGCTTGCGTGGATTTTCTCCGGGTACTCCGGTTTCCTCCCAAACTCCAAAAACATGCATGACAGGTTAATGGAACAATCAAAATTATCCCTCGGTGTGAGTGTGAGTTCGGATTGTTGTTCGGCAATGTTTGCCCCGCGATTGGCTGGCCACCAATTCTGGGTGTCCCCCGCCTACTGCCCGAAGACAGCTGGGTTAGGCTCCAGCACACCCGCGACCCTCATGAGGATAACCGGATTAAAAATCGGCTGGACACCGTCTCCCATACACACGCAGCTAATTTAATAATGCCGACACACAAGAGGAAATACCATGAAATCATTTAAATCTCCTTCTCATTCAAGACTTTAAAAAAAAAACTATTTGATATTTAATGCAGCGGCAGTGTATTGTCCGCACCCTTCCTAAGCCGCAAACAAAGAGTAAAACGTGTCAGTCCCAGTGGGAGTTCCGCCACTGTTGTCCAAGGTGGCGATCTGAGTGTCGGGTCCTCACGGCGTGCTCTCTCTCTCGCTGATCCCTCTCTGGGCCTCATAAGAACATTTCTTACTGTGGCATTAAGGTCTATTTAATGCCAGTTGTGGGAATAGGCTGCCTCAATGGGGCCAGTGTACGGGGGTATCACATTATTAGTAATCATATCTGCTTAAGCCAAGCTTGCTGCTCCAGATGGCTGCTTTCAAGTGCAAATGAACCGGTTAGACGTGTCTGCTTTAATACATACTCAGGAATCACAAATAGCCATTGATTTTTTTTTTTTCTTCCCCTGTCTCCCTCTCCAACTAGTGTTTCTGGCCGTATTGAGCTTGGATTAAATGGTCCCCTGAGCCTTTAAAGGGACATTGATTCTTCTAATTAATTGCACGCTGTTCAGGAGCCGAATGCATAAACCTGTCCATATTAGCACTTCAAGTCAATTATTTAGAGTTTGCCGGGAAGGGGAACAAATACTTACTGTACACAAAAGAAATGTTCGAGCCCGTTCCTGTTTCCTTCACAAGTTTGATGGCGCCGCAATCAAAGGCTTATTAACATTTTGTGCTTGGCGCGCGCGAGAGTTGAATGAGCAAAGGAGAGGATTAGTCTCTCAGTGGGAATTTAGGCGCCCCTCCAACAAAACATGGAGGGTGTGTGTGTGTGTGTGTGTGTGTGTGTGTGTGTGTGTGTGTGTGTGTGTGTGTGTGTGTGTGTGTGTGTGTGTGTGTGTTTGAGGAGACTCAAGAAAAAGACATAAAAAGTGAGTTATTCGTGGAAATAAAAGAGGCCAGAAGCTCGCCTTCCACTGTTACTTTCAATTATTGCTACATTGGGAGTATTTAATGCGACGATGAATGAATCGCTGTACATATCAGTCTCTACTTGCCATTTTTTTTTCCAAGTTTGTCCAATGTTCCAACTTCCAACAGTTTTTTTTTTTTTTGTCATCTTATTACAGGCAGCGGGGGTACTGCAGATAACTGTTGAAGATGGAGACGTCATCCTTTTTCAAATTCACTTTGCCAAATGCAGCCAAGAAAAAGCGACTCAGACAGTTGGTGTGACCGACCGCTTCCAGCGCAGGTCTGACAATTACGCTGCCGCGCACTATAGCTTTCCGTTTGACATCCTGTAGGATCAAATCCCTCCCCGTGCCGAGGCGCAGGTTCACTAAACTCTTTGACAGCTTTGCTATTTAAGATCAGGATCAGCCCCCTACTCCAAACTGTAAGGAGCATATTACTCTCCAGATACTTCATTAATCTCCATCACGCCTGCCTAGCACTGTCACAGCTGACAGCGGGGACAATGCCACCTGCTCCTCTCCCCACTTGTGCAGATAATGCATGTTTTACAGTAGGCCAGATGTCTACACTCAATAAAACATTTGACAAAACCAACCTGTGTGTGTTTTGGGATGTCTGTATCGAGTGGGGAAGCGGCATGGCCGCCGTGATAGCGCCTCTGCCCACCGCTGATTAGAGAATTAAAAAGACACAGCTGACATTGACTGCAGCACAGAGGGGACTATTGTAATTAAATTTGTTAAGGGATGCTGTTTTTTTTTTTTTTTTGGCAAGGGGCGGGGGCGGCGGCGAAACCAGGATGCGATGTATTTGGGCCAAGAAAGTGGTCATTTTGAACTGTCAGTCGTTAAGTGATGGAGGTGACCTTTTGGAATTCACGATTTATTCGCTGAGCTATGATTGATGAATTATGGTAAGAGTCCTCTTGATGGAGAGAAGAGCATAATTTACAACACCCTTGTCCCCACACCTGAAACAAACGTACAAAAAAAAAAGCACGGCTTTAAAAAAAAATGTTTTTCATGCAGTCATACACCTACACATAAATTGAACTGCTGAAACAGGGTACGAAATTGAACCCTTACAATTTGAACAATGTGTTAAAACAAAATGCATTCCCTACGACGCAACAGAAATTTCAAGTTGTAATAAAACTCTTCACCACTAGATGGCAGACTTCACTTAAAAGCACTTCCACATGTTCATGCCCACCAGAAAAGAACGAGTTAATGGAGACACTTTCAACATGAGGAAGACGGTAGGATTCAATGGAAATAACCGGGATGTTAACTGTTTGGCCCCACGACACAGTCACAGTTTCATGTGAACGACGTGCGACATAAATATACCGCGACAGTTATGACAAACATACTTGAACGATAACGATGAAACAATCTTATGATAGAAAAATGCTAGGAATTGTAGAGAGCCTGAAAAGAAAAAAAAGACGTAAACAACAGCGATTTATTTATTTTTCTTTACCAGAACCGTGTTGATAGTTCATAGAAAGCGCATTCACTTGCCCATCCCTCGTCTATAGATTATAGCGACTGCTATTTTTGTCTTAAACTGCATCCCGTACAACACTGGGTGAGACTGAGAATTAATTTTCCATGGCCATTACCAAAAATAAATAAATAAATAAAATCTAATAATGTCTTCATGATTTTTGACGTCAGTTCATGAATGGAATTTCAGTTGTGGAATATCATTCATATTTACTTCCATACTATCCTAAAAGTACATTTGCAGTTCAAATGCCAAAAGTTGAAAAAAGAAAACCCTCAACAAAATAAATATACATTCCGAATTCTCAATGAAAGGAAAAGTCTCCCCAAATGCACATTGGTATAATAATTCCCTGTCTTATATATTTTTGTATAATATTCAGACCAGCCTGAAAACTACCACCAGAGAATGATTTGTGTTGAAGTAATATTTTTCCCCCCCTCCCCAATACTTTGTGTGAGTGTTTTTGAGGCGTTTATGTTGATGGAATCGGACGGCCACAGCCAAAGTAAGATTGCATTCTCAGTGGGAGTCCGCACAAAGAGCACTAGATCAGCAGTGCTTTGCCACATCTCTTGGAACCATTAAAGCCGGGGAGAACAAAATGCCCTTTTGATGGCAGGGAAAAAAGATTGAATAAAATGGTAATTTTTTTTTTCTTCGAAATAGTATTGCATATCCAGATTTCAGGCGAGGATGTTTTCGACATTGCAGTACATCTTAGAGCACTACCGAGGATTGTGTTTGTCATGGAAATAAGCAAGATTATAGTCATCGAGGTTCGAGATCAGTGCTAAAATATAGGTTGTTGTTTATTGTGGCGAGATGTGGTGAAAGTCGGCTTACGTGTCGTAAATAGCATTAGACTGTCTTTGTTTGGCAGCTTCGACTATTCGTGTCATTTTTTTTTTTTCTTCAAGCAATTCATGCAGCAGACCTCAGGAAGCCTTCGTAGGAAAACTGTCGCCAATAACATACACGGGGGTTCCATGCATCAACATGTTGTTTTTACATCACTCCTTTCTGATTGAAACCATGCAAACCTCCCCCGGAGACCACAATGGAGACTTGAGACAAGACTGATGTCGATGATGATGATGGTGATTGATGATGGCGTCGGTACCACATTAAATGGCATTCATGCACTGTTGTCTTGAGGATGCGGCAGTTGTTCATATGTGGTCTGGTTTGGATTTTTTTGGGGGGGGGGTTGTTTTGTTTTTTGATTTTATTTTTGTAAAATGACATAATTCGTTCAGGAGACATAATGATTGTATTTAGTACGATGATGCGGATGTTGAGACCAAAACTAATGTCTTATTCTGGATTATCCTCCCCAAATGTTTTGACATTCAGATATTCAGTTTATGTTTGAAATTTGTAGCAATAAAAGAAGCCCAAAATGATGCATTTTTACATTGGCTATCATTTGTGACGTGAAATCCGGCGAGAGGCCTCGGGCTGACCTTCTTGCGTTGGGCTTTAAGAGTTTTGCTGAAACTATTGCGGAATATCCACGTCCGCTTAGCAAGTGATGTTTGAAAAATTGTTGGACAGATCCCAAGACAAAACAATGGTGAATGCAAGGGTTGCCTTTGGTGGAAGATCCACAACCGATGTGCGGGTTAGCAATAGCGTTTGTGAAGTGAGGCTCCAGTCAACCCTTTCCAGCGGTTTAAAATCTGTGAACCAAGGGAGCAAACTTCCAAAGGTAAAGTGTTTTATCGTGATGACATTTTACAACGGTGGAATTTAAAACAGTCGCGCAGCATTAGTTTGAACCTCTTCATCGGGCCTGATCATATCATTTGAAGAAATCAAGCGTTCCGGGGTACCAACACAATGGTCTAATTTACATTCAGGAACATTGAATATGCATGCCGCCTAAAGGGGCAAATGGTTCTAACAGATCAAAGCAGAAATGTGACAAGTTCTCCCTCAGTAGATACGAACCGTCAGCACCATCAATCAAGTGGTGCCACTCTGGCCCGACAAACCGCAGTGCCATCAAACCAAAAAGACCACAAAGTGGAACGCTCCCTTTTAAAACACACATAAAAGGGGAAGAAAACCACCACAGAGCGTTCTGGTAAATAACCCACCAAAGATCTTTAAACAAAGAGTCATTATGACGAATAAATATTAATGTTGGTGTAATTCAATAGTTGGGCACTTTTTCACATTATTTATTGCGGATGGCAGGAAAATGGACGCCATGCTGTCATCATTGCCATTGTTCTCGAACAAACATTTGAACATTTTGGAGGGCCAGACGTCGACAGTACACAGTTGGATACACAGAATCTGGATATCGATACGCCGCGAGGCGGCTTGGGGACAACGCTCAAGTGTGTCCAATCACAATTACAGTACATATATATTTTTAAATATTTAGCAACATTGCGCCAAGACTACACAACTTGCGCCCATAAAACCGTGTGGAGATGTGGCACACGTGTAGAAAGATTTTTTTTTCCTCTCTTTTTATGCCACGAAGGAATGCCTCCCCAAGGCCCATAACGTCAAAGGTCTAAGTCAGTCTCGTTTTGGATCAAACAAACAAGCACACGCTTTATCATCACTACATTAGTAATTTACTTCAAGGTAATTAGGACCAACATTACATTTACATGACATTCTTTACAATACAATTACAATACCAAGTTTTTTTTCTGAGTATACTTTTATGTATTATTGTATGATGCACATGTATTTGTTTTTATTTCACATAAGATATTACAGTTGATCATTTTATTGGATGCTTTTATATGTCATTTCTGTTTCCGGGGCTTTATGTTTTCAAATGGCTCCTCTCGCCCATTGGATATTCTATCCACATGTCTCGGCGCTGCACCAATTTTGTCTGTTTCATTCAAGTTCCATTTACAGTGTCCCTCATGGTGCCTCCTGCAGGACACTTTGTCTCTGTGGGGTCACTCACGACCTGTGACTGGCTATGGTGACAGCAATTGTTAATATGATGATGTGAAGCTCAGGCACTCTCTCCCCCTTGTATGTCTCAACAACAACAAAATGTCTTCAATATTTATTTATTTATTTTTAAAGTGAAAAGCGAAATTTGTCAGTCTGATGTTTGGCAGTTGGCACCATGATTTTGCGTTCGGCCAGCTTTTAGGATATCGGACTGGTCTCTTTAACATTGAAGTACTTGCAAATTGTTTTCCTTTCCAAAATCTCCTGGAGTAAGACAGTTGTAGCTGAAAGGCTTTTTTTTTCTAAAGGTGTTGCCAATGGTCTGTGTTTACCTGACACTTGGATTGACAGTGAAGTGATTGGAAATATCCACCATTCACTGCTGTGAGCTCCTGAGTGCACAGAAAGTGCTTTTGTACTCTGGCTGTAATGGGCCAAGTTTGAATTGAAGGTTGAGAGAAATAGCCTCACTGCGGCAGTGCACTTGGAGGAACTGAGACACCACAAAAAAAAAATAAAAATCGGAAGCGGGGTCCTGATAGCATCACAGACAGGCAGGCACAAAAACATGCACATGCTCATTCTCACAATTTTATGTGCACAAGGGCTATGAGGGTGAAGCTCATTCATCAAGTTTATCATTTCATGATTATATTTGTCAACACATGCATCCTACATTTAAATGGGAAATGTCTTATTCACAAGGGAATGGTCAAAACAGTTGCACAAATCCTATCATACACGTTATCATTTACTCACACACAAAAAAAAAAAATGCTGTCTTCTTGTTCCTAACCCAATTGCTGGGTAGGATAGCTGTAGATTTTGCACCATACACGTTATCATTTACTCACACACAAAAAAAAAATGTTGTCTTCTTGTTCCTAACCCAATTGCTGTGTAGGATAGCTGTAGATTTTGCACTGATTGGGTTGTTTGGGCAACCAAGGTTGGGTAAATTATTTTGACTGTTTTACAGCCATGATTCCCAATCAGTATAAGATCATCAGGTGCACGGCGAGAAGTATTCTAATTACTTTAAATGTTCAGAAAATTATTTAATACGAATCAGCAGTTTGCAAAATGGATGGATGGATGAAAATAACTTTATTCAGCTATCTTGCTGGTGACATAATGTGATAAGCAGAACAATTAAATGCTGTCCCAGAAGGTGCATTGTGCTGAGATTTTTACTATTTTGTAAATCATGTACCTTTGTTCAATAAAGGTTGGGAAACAATGCGGTACTTCTTTACTTATTAGAGTTGGCATGTTAACAATGTGCTTGTCCTGCCGATTGGAAACAGTTGACAAGCATTAGATGCTTCTTTTTCCATCATCTACGTGAGTTTAAATATCACATCTGAATCTGGTATTTTTTCAAAATAGCGTGCACTCACTCACAAGTTATACAGTAACGATCATGATCTTAGTGTCAATGACAAAATGCAGAACAGGAACATTTTCTGTCACAGAATGATTGATATGATTGCGAGCAAATCACAACACGATGCTTAAAAGTGTCCACCAATCAAATGAGGTATGCGTATAGCAGGGCGGAACTTCCTGCGTCGGACGCCAACGCTCCAGTCAACAGCGCAGGCCCCACCCTTTGTGTTGCTTACCGCCAGTCAATCAAAATAGAAACTAATCTTGACAGTTATCACCGATTTCTACGCGGTTGCCGACAATAACTAACTGCCGGTCATGTCGGGTTGGTTGTAGCTGTCAGAACTCTCCATTGAACGGCAAGTCACGCCATGACTGGTATGTAATTTCTCATCCTATTCCTCACCCACATAATGCTAACAAGCTAACAGGCAGAAAGGCATCCTCGGGCTAAATTAGCTTGCTAGCAGGCTAGCTTGGATACGGCTAATCAGCGACTAAGTTAGCCGCTAAGGCTATGCTTTTCGCTACCTGGGCTAGCGCCTTTTAGACACAAACGCCCGCTGCACCATTCCAACGACTTTTTGAAAGCGCATGCAAGCTCAGTGTTGTTCACTGCTACGCCCTTCGTTTGAGGGGCGAGCTTTGTTTAGCTCCGGTTAGCTGTGTTCAAACTCATATGTTGTCCTTCGCAGCGCCAGAGCAGCCCATGAAAGCCGAAGAAATGGCTGCTTTGGACGCCAACAGCAGCCAGAGCAACTTTTTGCAACATGAAGACGGCACGGGAAATCAGGTAAGAATTCCTTTGTGTCCTTTTTTTTGTTTTGTTTTGTTTTTTTAGGAAAGACATGTTTGTAGCTTGCGGCTCTCGCATGCAATCTCGGTTGCAAAGTTGGAGGGGGTTTTGAACCCCTCAGACCTCGCTTCCTCTCAGGCGCTGCAAAAATCCCGCCTTCTTTCTCCGCCACGGGCGAAGAGACCGCCTGAAAATCTCTACCAGATGTAAACATGACGTGATTGGTGTCTGAGGGGCTCAATAGAAGCAACCTAGCTCCCAAAGAAAACTTGTGTGACGCGTCACTTTTGTCTATTTGGCCCCACACTAACGGCCATTCAATTTCTCCCCCCCTTAAACTTGTACATGATGGGTAGGACATTGAGTCGTCGTCCCTCGACCTGCTTGCGACCACCTGCACTAAGGTTGGCTCACCGGCATCAGAGGTGGACAGAGGTGCTGCCGCTGGTGTGGTAAGTCGGCACCTCTGGTCGAGCTGTTAGAATGAGAAGCATCAGATCATCCATAAAATCCATAATTTTCTTAATCTTCACTGGAAAGCTTGGCGAACACAGAAATGACAACTTGATTGTTTCTAAATAATTACAGTCATAGCTCGGTTTTCGACCATAATCCGTTCCAGAAGGCTGTTCGAAAACCAATTTGTTCGAAAACCGAAACCACGCTCTTTAAAAAAAAAAAAAAAATCTTTATTGAACACGTCTGTTCACCATGGAACGCTAAACGAGGAAGCGTCACTTCCTCGTGTAAGGAAGGCAAGAGGAGTCAAGTGACGCATTCATGTGCGCTCAGTTTGTTCGAGAACCGAAATTCGGTTGTCATCCGAGGCATAAAAAACTCAAAACTTTTGGTCGAAAACCGATTTGGTCGAGAACAGAGACGTTCGAAAACCGAGGTTTGACTGTACTCAAGTAATTCTTCTCACAATGTGAAACAATGGGCAAATCTCGTTTTAACAAAAATATTATTATTAACTTAATTATTAACTGTTTTACAAAAACCGAGTCCATGTGAATTAGCCAGATCATCACCTATACTCAGCAGCTCGGAATTTATTGTACATTTTAGGTGTTTAAAAAAAAAATTAATGTCAACCTCTTCTTGGCGGAAATACACTTATTGGGGCGGGCTTGGACCGTATTGCCCACAAAAAAGTGAGGGAACACTGTTATAAATCAAATAAGGCAAAAATATGGACTATTATTGCTATATATCAATTTTATAGGAGCCATTTTTTTTAATTTCTGTCAATAATGCAATGCATTATTTTCTGTTTAGACTGCGACTAAGCTTCCAACCATACTCACTGACACTCTATGTCCGGCGAGGCGTTTTTGTTGAAGTGGACAACGCACCTGGCGATTAATACAGGCACTGTAAACTAACCAGGCAACTCTTTGAAGGCATTCAGTATTTACTTCATGTCAGCCTTGGGTGTTGGTATCCACTTATCATGCGCCAGCTTATTGATCCATTGACGACATTTAAAGGACTTTTCTGACTATTTAGTCATACTTGTGTAAAGACATAATTCTTTCAAGGATGTACTTTTTGATGTAAGGTAGAAAAATCTGTTATCACGACGACACATTGAACCGGACTTCATGATTGAATTTGACAGATATAAGACTCTTAACAATGCCCTGTTTGCCGACTACATTTGATTTGCTCGAGCCGTTCGTAATAAATCATGATTTTCCGTTCGTAATAAATCATGATTTTAACCGCATTTCCTGACCCCTGCATGTGAAGGTGTTGTGTTTGTATTTTCGCCTAAATTTCAAGACAAATACCTGGATGAATGTCATTCCAATCATACATTTGAAGGCAGGAGGTTGCACACGAAACAACCAAGAGCAACCGGCTGAAATGGCAGACAACAATAATCTGCTGTCTTGAAGAATCTTACATCGAAGGCCATAATTCGCTCGCAATGCACAAATGATTTAGGCGCCTCTATTTTGCAGGGATTTGCGTGTGTATAATATCCTCCATTTTCTGTCTCAGGCAACAGATCAGACATCTACACAGCTTACAGTGTCTGATAAATGGGAGGTGTTAGCCCCCACCACGGCTGCCAAGGATGACCGTGAGATGATCCAAATCCAAGGCCAAGGAATATTAGCATCAAATGGACAGTACGTTCTTCCTCTCCAGAGTTTGCAGAGTCAGCCGATTTTTGTGTCGTCGGGAAGCGACACCGCCTCTGCCAATTCAGTGCCTAACATTCAGTACCAAGTAATTCCTCAGATTCAGACTGCAGACGGACAACTGAGCTTCGCCACCACAGGCATGGAAGGAGCAACTCTGAATCAGGATGCGGCGGGACAGATTCAGATCTTGCCCGACGGCAGTCAGGGTCTGTGTGTCACATCCGCTGCCAGCATTCTTACGAACAACCAGAGCCTCATATCACAGACTGCAAATATGCAGCAGATCCAGGGGATTTCTCTTGGCAACTCTGCATTCAACCACCAGGCTCAGGTTGTAACGAATGTACCTGTGGGTTTGCCAGGGAACATCACGTTTGTTCCGATTAACAGCATAGACTTGGACGCGCTAGGCCTATCCGGAGCCCAGACAATAGCGACAGGCGTCACGGCTGATGGCCAGTTAATCATGGCGGATCAACCGGGGAGTGGCGCAGAGAGTCAGGAGAAGACCAACGATGACCTCTCTCAAACGCTACGAGTGAATGATGCCAATGCGGAGCTTTTTGTGCCGACGTCTTCCTCGCAGCTCCACGATCCGACTCGTGAAGCGAGCCTCCAGACGCAAGACGCCACGTTGCCATCCGTGGCTTCGCAGCAGTCCGACTCCAACGCTGGCCTCCAGCAGGGCTACATCCAACAGACTCAAGAGCCGGACATCCAGGCGACATCTGCTCCACCCATCGTCCAGCTGCAGCAGGTGCCACTGCAGACCGCCAACGGGCAGGTGGTCCAGTCGGTGGCTACGGGCGGACAGGGTGTTCAAAACCTTCAGCTGATAAACCCTGGGACCTTCATCATCCAAGCCCAGACTGTGACCCCAACAGGCCAGATACAGTGGCAGACCTTCCAGGTGCAAGGTGTGCAGAACCTGCAAAACCTTCAGCTTCCCACCACTGTCCCTCAGCAGATTACTCTGGCTCCGGTCCAGACCCTCTCACTGGGTTCCAGTCCGGTCGGCGTCAACACTGGGCAGATGCCCAACCTCCAAACAGTGACGGTCAACTCGGTGGCACAACAACAGCAAGGAAATGCTGACATGCCAAGAGGTACACTTGATTATTGCAGGCAATGTAATATGCAAGTGAAAAGATCTGTAATGCTTCTATGGATATAATAATGCTCAGTTGTGAACAACACTGTCAGAGCGGTAATAATTTACAATAGCGTCGTCTGGCAGAATTTTCGCCAAAAAGAGTCCTTTGGGGGTGGGGGAAAAAAAACCCATCTTGCTTGGGTTACCAAAACAGGTTGATATCTCGTACCTTATGTTGCTATCACCTAATGTCGTGGTCTTACATTAAAAAGTTTTGGTTCTGTTTTCATAATTTAGATGCTGATTTTTCTAATACATCAGGTTTTTGAGATTTTTTTTTTTTTTTGATCAATCAAAAAAGCTTTTGCAATACGGATTTTACCATGCGTTGTAATTTATAGCAATGAAGTTTCAGAATTATTTTTTTTAAGTTTATATTTGCATCTCTGATTTATAAAAAAAAAAAGTAAAAATGTATTGACCATTTAGTTATATTACTGTGACAGTAGATATCACTGGACCGCATCATACTCGGAGTTCTTTTGTTGATTTCTCCATTTAGCTATCGCAAAATGGTTGACAAGAAACAGTTATTGTCACGGTGTCATAGATTTTACCTTCAGTTACAATCCAGCCATGTCACACACAGCAATATGACTCCAACTGAGGCTTTTCTGCACTCCACAGACATCCGGATAAAGGAGGAGCCGGACTCCGCAGAGTGGCAGCTGAGCTCCGATTCGACCCTAAACACCAGCGATCTGTCCCACCTTCAGGTCAGGCTGGTGGAGGATGAGGATTATATAGGCCTAGGGGGCAAGAGACTACGTAGAGTGGCCTGCACTTGCCCCAACTGTAAAGAGTCTGGTGGGAGGTGAGTACTTGAGTTCCAAAAAAAAGCGCGGCCGTTTTGCAAGCCGGATGCCGATTGTGCCGGGCCGCTTTTCTCAGGGGATCCGGCGTGGGGAAGAAGAAGCAGCACATCTGCCACATCACAGGCTGCGGCAAAGTGTACGGAAAGACGTCGCACCTGCGAGCACACCTGCGGTGGCATTCCGGGGAGCGACCTTTTGTCTGCACCTGGATGTACTGCGGGAAGAGGTTCACGCGCAGCGACGAGTTGCAGAGACATAGGAGAACACACACAGGTGCGCCACTAAATCACTGGAATGGTTTCATACGTGTCAGCAACATTTTGGTTGGACTCCCAAAGGGAGCGCCGTATTAGGGGAAAATGTTATTCCACATTGGAGGTCGGCCTTGCTGTGTGTCATTTGCATGTTCTCTTCGTGATTATGTGCGTTTTTGTCTTCTTCCCATATTCCAAAAACATGCACGTTAAATTAATTGAAGGCTCTAAATTGTCCTTAGGTGTGAACGTAAGAGTCAGTGCTTGTTTGCCATTTGGAACTGTTCTGAATTCCCTGCAGATGAACAAAATTAATGCCCAAAAGTCTTATGCTACTACATTTCACTGTACGTATAGTGTGTTTGTTTTAAATCATGTATGCTTGGCTTTAAAGTGTACATTTTAATCCCGTGTTTTAAATTCTTGTAAAGTGTCTTTGAGTACGATGAAAAGCACTTTCAAAAGAAATGTATTATTATGATCATTATTTATTTATTTTTTAAACGAATGTCAGGAAAAGCCTACTAGAACAACTGAAAATAACTTTTCGTTGATCAGACTTTTTATAGCCACTGTCTCTCCTGGTACGTGAAGCTTTTTTCTTTTTTTATTGTTTGGCAGGCGAGAAGAAGTTTGTGTGCCCCGAATGTTCCAAGCGCTTCATGAGGAGCGACCACCTTGCCAAGCACATCAAAACCCACCAGAACAAAAAAGGCGTGAACTCTGGCAGCGCCATGGTGACATCAGTGGAGTCAGCGGGGTCGTCGGACAGCCTCATCACCACGCCGGGCGGCACCACCCTCATCCTCACCAACATCCAGCAGGGCTCCAATAACGCCCAGGACATCTTGGCCAATGCCGAGATCCCCCTGCAGCTCGTCACCACCTTAGCGGCCAGCGAAGTCATGGAGTGATTTGGCGCGCCGCTCACAAACTCGCGTGACACCATTCTCCTATATCCCTTTCCTGCATTTTTATTCCAGCTTTGAAGAAAAGAACTGTAAAATGATGATATATATATATTTTACCATTCAAAGAGAAAGTCTCGTCCGCTCTGCTATGACGTGGAGGTAAGAATAGAAAGAGACGTTGCAGTAATTACACAAGGAAATGCCTTATTTTGTACGATATAGTGTAGTTGTAGGTGTAGGGTGTCCTCAATCAATTTTGTTCATGTTTTTTCACTTTATGTCCTTGTTCCCCTTTTCCTTTAAGCAAAAAATAAGCTTCAGCTCCAAGTCAAAACGTTTCCTGAATTTAATGGTTTCCTGTCTTTAATGGAAAGGTATTTATGTTTTGCTTTTGTTTTCCTTGTTTTCTCGAAGATGCATTTCCCCACAGTCGGCATGCTTCCATTTAAGCAATTCGCACTGCAATTTTGGGGTGGAAACAATCAAGTTTTTTTTTTTTTTTTTTTTTGTGTGAAACACTTCAAAAAGACCAACATGTCAATGGATCCTTAAATACTTTTGAACAGATATTTATGTTGGCAACATAATATCCTGTTTACAGCTAAAGGCAACACTTTTAAAAAAGGCTTTATTGGGAGTAAATGGGTTTTTGTAAAGACTTTCAAGATTTTTTTTTTTTTTTTAACCATCTTTGGTGATGATTACCAAATTTGCCTAAAAACTCAGGGTGAGTTTTGACCGCATGTAACAAGTGTAGAAAATAGCCCCTGTATTGTCTCGTTTTTGGGACAAATCTTTTCAGATGGACCAAAACCTCAGAAGAACGACGTCACCACTATTTTACCTGCTCCCATTGAGTAATTCGCCTTGTCATTTCCTTTTTTTCTTC
>NW_017806274.1:398169-413480 GCF_001891065.2 Hippocampus comes | reverse complement strand
CCCCCCCCTCCCCATTTGGTAATGACCCTTGTTTCTTTTACCGAATCATCTCCGATGTGCAATTCACAATCAGCCTAATTTAAGTAGAAATGTCATTCTAAAGGTGGTACATTGAATTTTGAACAGCACTGTCCTCTTATAATGAATCATCATTCATCCATGTCAACAAATCTCTGTATAGATTTTTTTTTTTTTATAAGAAATGTGTTGCATTCCCATGTTAAATGTTATTTCTGGCCCCAACATCTAAAGGAATATGTGAAATGAATTATTACTTTTTTTTTATAAATATATACATTGTCAACTTCAACTGACACAGTTCCTTGTGTACTAAGAATTGCAGTTTTTACTTGTTTAGAACTGTACAAAAATCTGTCTATAATGTCATTATAAACATTTCTGTTACACTTGAATTCCCCATGTATTTTATTCGTGCGTCCAAATTTGGAAGCAGTTCCCTTGTGCTGTACTTACCTTTTTGTTGCTGAGGTTTTCATTCTCAAACTCTGCAGCCTCCCCTGCGTCAGTATGGTCCAGCAGATGTCACTGCAGCCAAGGGAGGAAACGCTGAGGCCGGCTTGACCCCTTGACCTTCCCGGTGTGGCTTTCCAAAGACAGAATCAGAAATCGACTGAGGCCGAACGCGGGTGAGCTCCAGAATATTAGAAGCATAATCTGTTGGGGAAAGTGTCATAACTAAACACAACCTGCAGGAGTGAGTGGGTGTGAAGTACAGTACACTTGTGGATTGCCTTGGTCATCAGTACAGTATTTGAAATGTCACGTGAGTATTGTTTATTCCTTAATTCATGTTGTTTACATTATTGTATTTGTGGCTAGTGGTTTAGAGCAGCACTGCGTCATGATTTTTTTTTTCCCCCTCTATTATTTTGTCCGTCATGTAGCTCAACAAATACGAGTTTGTACGATGCAGTTCTGGGCCACACCAAATCAATCAGACGTGAGCATGATTTTCTTTGAGATGTCCGACTTGGTGTGAGCTTCGTTTTTAATTACATGAGGTGCAAAGCAAATTTTTAGGAGTGAAGGTTTTCCTCTTAGAGCCATTAGGACTGAATATCAAATGTATAATCACCCCTTCATCCTATTACAGAAATGACATTTGAAATAAGAAGTGATGTAAAATAGTAACAAGCAAAGAATATAAAATTATTCTATTTATTTAAACGAGGTATTTGGTGAGGGGAAAAAAAAAGAAATTGGGTTGGGGGGTTCCTGTCAAAAGGACAATAACAAATTCTTTTATCAAGGGAAATTAAGTAGCACTTATTTTTTTGGTAGGCCAAAAAAAAAAAAAAAGACATGGTGGACTGGATCTGGGGAAAGTGAATTCAACGTTGTGCCCTGTTCACTGTAATCTGTTTACTAACCGTTATCAAGGTACCCTACCAAAAGGAAAAAAAGTCACAAAGGTGTAGACTTAATAGTTTTGCCAGAGAAAAATGGAAAAAAGGCAGTATTTGAAGTAATTTTTTTACACCGGTTAAGTACGCAAGTGCAGTACAGCTAATTGTTTGTGCTATTTGCAATTTCTAGTCACTAGTCCACATCATTAACCAGCGTGCTGCAAAAAGATCTGGATTCGGACAGGTGACGCACTCAGTGGCCACCCATTGTTCTTCAGCGATGGGCTCATTGAAGGGAATAAATTTGGCTCAATGTTGTACATCTGATTAATAAATTGCCTTTAGCTTGGATGGCAACGGAACACTCTTACCAATGACATCTTAGTGCTTTTTCTTTCTGTTCAATATTGTATACTAAAAGGAGCACAAGTGATTTCAACATTTATGAATGACCACTAGATTTTAATGTGTATGAACATAATTAAAATAGTCGCTAAAAAGCTTTATGGAGTAAATCAGTATGCGAGTTTTTTTATTTTTTCAGAAAATAAAAAGCAAGTCAAATGGTGTCGTCTGTTAAAGAGGCCTCGTTCACCCCCCCCCCAACCCCCTTCCTTTCATTTGCATACTTTAATGAATCCAAGTCATTGTAATGCAATACCAAGTGCAGGAAGAACATAGAATGACAGTTTGAGTTAATGAAATGTGTTAACGGTATCATCATTTACTTGTATGTTAATTAGTCCAATTAATTTCCTTTGCTCTGTAATCTGAATATTGTAATAATCTTTGCTCCCCTGAAGGTAAGAAATCCACAGTGCACACACCTCTGGGACAATCTGCATGAAGCGGCGTGCCTTATCCGCTTGAACTGGACGCACATTTGACATGTGAGCTCCTTTGATCAATGCTTATGACTTTTGATACTCTTCGGTTTGGTATTATTAGGTTTGTTGTGCATGCCAGAAAGCACAACAGTGGATGGAGAGCTGCTCGACATCATTTGTATGCTGCAAGACTTGATCGTTATTTTTTTTTTCCCCTTCTTGGTTAAATGCTCTGATAGACCCTGCAAAGTGAATCCAGAGATTTGTTTCCAAAAATGTGTAGTGTACGTGTTTGAAGATAACTGCTGTCATTTCCTTGTTAAAATATTAGATTTCAACACTACTGTATGTCAATACACTTCTCCAGCTTGTTTAAAAGCAGATTACATTAAAAAAAAAGTCATACATTTCAGGAGGGACTGGAATTCATTTTAGGGGTGCTTGAGCACCCCACAAAATGGCCTGCAAACACCCATAATAATACGTCCGGATTTTGGGGGGCGTGGCTAAAACGGCACTGGATCAAGCACTTGGGCAAGTCCTCCCGCCGCCCTCGTTAGCAATTCTTAGTTCTTGGCTCAAGCATGTTAGCTTGGCAGCTAGCTGGAAAGCCCTGCAACGACGCGATGAGAAACTTTAATCGGATATTTTGACAGTTTAAGTATGTAGGGACGCGTAGGCATCGGACAGATGCCAGACATACGTCAGTCGGATGACTGATACTTAATTTACAGCTGACAGTTGAGTATTTGATATACTGTACACTACTTGGCAATTTTTTTTCAATCGTTCAAATTTACAAGACCTGTTTATTTTCACCTCATAGGAACAGTAATGATGGAAAATGGAAAGAAAAGCTTTTTTTCCCCTTTCATATCCATGGGGTGATTCTGTTAAGATATTTTTCGCCAAATTGGAACTGCACAGACAATGAACGCGAGCAACCACAGCAATAATACAGAATTAAATATTACGCTTTATAACCTTGCCTGTGCACTGTTGGTTCAAATGACATATTGCATTCTACTGTCCCTCACATACAAAACACTTGGAAGGATGAAGGCGGCCTCGTCTCCATTTTTGGTCCAGTTTTTGTGCTTTTCGCCCATTCGTGGCAAGATAGGCCTGCAATTTTGCCAAATGACTATTATTTTCCTTTCTCAAGGAACAAGTACAGCGCAATGGATTGTTGGTGTCACACAGCTGCAGTCATGTACTACCTCTGTTTTGAGTGTAAAGCGCCTCTTTAGATTTAGAGGACTACAGAATCTTTGCATGTAGACTGCATAAATCCGCTTAAGTGGCATACTGCTGAATATTTAGTTTAAGAGTGTTTATTTTTGTTTTGTTTTGTTTTTTATGGCCAGGATTGAAGGGTGTCCTTTTTTGGTGCCGCATTCCCCGTCACACGCTTGCCCTTGATCAACTACACGTGGCAGACAATGGCACTGATCATTTTCCCCCGGCGAGGAAACCCAGCATGGATCAACTCAATAACCTGATATTCTCCGTCCACTCAATCTGGACAATTTAGCGGCAGGTCAGCACCTTTCTCTCTTTTTTTTTTTTTTTCTCTCACAGACAATTTGGTGACCTCCCCCCTGAGCACTGGCAGGTCCAAAGGAGACAAACACAATTGTAGCACGAGCAAAAGTGCTTGTGATGTGAACATGTGTGGATCTCAATTTCTCAAGGTGATACCTGGTGTGGGACACAGAGCGGTGGTGGTGGCGGTGCGAGGGGCTGGGGGGTGCTATTATGCAAACTCGATATCCAGCATGCTTGCAAATGACATTTTTTATGTATTTTCCACCGTACAGTTACCGTCGCACATGCATGTTTGAATTGCTGTGCTTACAAATCATTTTGCATCATCCTGTTACGTTGCGAGGTGCCATTCAGCTTCACATTAAGCACTCGTTCCCCCCGGGGGATTACGGCCTGTGCTTCTCCTTTTTTTAGGGATGGAATTCAAATCGGATTAATCTTCATTGTGGAATTTCTGCCCTGCTGTTTCACATTTACTGTTAGCCGCATCCAGCTGTGAAAAGTGAATCGACAACAATATCCTGCATGATGATGTCCATTGTGTCCGTCTATTTCTTACTGACGAGACAATTGTCTGAGATTATGGACGGACGCTGTCGTGTAGTTACCTTCGCTATGCAGACTAACTCTCCTTCATTGCTCACCTCAAGGTCAAACCCGACAGCTGCGCTTCAACTCCCTCCAATTGAAGCAGAACTGAGCAGTGCGCTCTCGGTCTTGTCTTGCGGTGACAAGAGCAGGCCGTTAGTGTTATTCAGCCTATTGGAAGACAATTTCAGATATGACAGGAGACCTTTTTGTGTCTGGAAATGTACATTAAATGGTGTCAACAACATCCTCCGAGGTCACAACAGAGTCCCCCCACGGAGTGTGCGAGCCGGCGAGAATCCGCACCGGCGCTTGACGGCTCCGTGGCAGCTTTGACACAGGTAATATGCACGCAGGGTGACAGTGGCACTGATGTGCCGCAGAGACAATAATGTACATATCATTTTCCTCCCTGACTGATTGAAGACTGTAATCTGCGCTGGACTTTGGCTCTGATTACACGTGTCTCAGGGAGCAAAACAAGGACTGCCAGCACTGGGCCCTTGCCGGGCTTTTCAGCTTTCAAGAGGACTCGAGTCCGCCTCGAAGGTGAGCTCAATTTTGTTCCCATTTACACCATGGTCAGATGGAACGCATCTGGCAGGTCATCAAACATCGGCTGTCTCCGAGATGACTCTGGAACGGTGATGCGAACAGCACACAAGGTCAACTCGGTGGCATTTTTTTTTTTGCACAGTTCTTGGTTTAGAGAAAGTTGTACTTTCAACTGTAGAGGGAGCTCGGGAGTGGGAAGCCCCCATTTTGTCCGTGCTGCTACTTACAGACAGTATTGTAAAATGTACATGCAAAAAAAAAAAAAAATTTCCCTCATATTTTCTATGAAGGGCGGCCCGGTGGTCCAGTGGTTACCGTGTCGACCTCACAGCGCAGAGGTCGTGGGTTCAATCCCGGCTCCGGCCTTCCTGTGTGGAGTTTGCATGTTCTCCCCAGGCCTGCGTGGGTTTTCTCCGGGTACTCCGGTTTCCTCCCACATTCCAAAAACATGCATGGCAGGTTGATTGAACACTCTAAATTGTCCCTTTGTGTGAGTGTGAGTTCGGATGGTTGTTCGTCAATTTGTGCCCCGCGATTGGCTGGCAATCAGTTCAGGGTGTCCCCCCGCCTACTGCCCGAAGACAGCAGTAGTCATCGTTCAGCTCTGTACTGAAAATGGATCTGACCAATCAAGTGTAACTCGAACATCAGGAGAGCGCAGACCTCTGCCAAGGCCAAACTTTCCAAGGTGCAATTAATTAGCTGGCAGGCTACGCTACATCCTGGTTTTAGAGCACAGGCATCGAACTCCGAGCGTCAAGGGCTGTTCTAGATGTTTGCCTTCTCCAACACACCTGATTCACATGATCAGAATGCTTGTCAGGCTCCTGCAGAGCTTATTGATGAGCGGATCAGTTGAATCAGCTGTGTTGGAAGAGGGGAAAACGATGTGCAGGATTGCGGCCCTTGAGGACCGGAGTTTGACACGCTACTAAAAATGTTCATATTTTCATATCGTCCTCAATTCCTCCGAGAATAGTGCGTAAATGTTCCTGACATTGCTCACAATGAGAAACTGTACTGTGGATGTTACACGTCCCTCAATTTGTTTTTGCAGTAAGACAATCAACAATTGCAGAGAAAGACAAGTAGCAAATGCCAGGACCTACCAGCCCACGTTGTTGTTCATGCACACATTTGTGCACATTGAGCCATTTTCATCCCACTCAGAAAAGGTAATCTCGCCAAGCAGAATTAACCTTTGCAATGCGTCTTCATGTAAAAATGGGAGCGAGTTCTCTGTTGACAGTAGGTCAGTGCTCTACAGAAGCTAGCTCGCACGTTACAAGGTTGCTCTCGGGGGAGCCGTAATGGGTTCTGGGCAATTGAACAGCCTGCCATGCTTTAGTGCACCTGGACTGAGTTAGAGCCGTCATCATTACCACTTCCTCTAACGCTCACCCCATCGGAAAGGCAGACACTTAAACTCACTCACAGCCTTTGGCTCGCTACCGGCGGACATTTTCACCTCATGTTGTGCGTCCGCAGTCGGTCAGCACTCGAAGCAGCGGATGCGATGAATGGAGTCTGTCCTGTTTTCACCTTTGTTTGGTCAGCCATTTGTTAATTATTCTCTACTTCTCGGTGAACAAGCGGGCGGTGTCTTTGTGACTGAAAGGACTAGAAAAGGGCTGAGCGATTTGAAAAAGTTTTTGAATCGATGATATTTTTTTCCAAGTGTCTCTTCACATTTTCAGCGCTTTAGTTTGGTCAAAAAAAATTGTAAAAATCTCCACCCACGTGTGTGTGAACTGACCAGTAGTTGAAATTTATGAATGGAAAAAAATTCCTACAGACTGACCAAAACGAAGCAGTTTTTTTTCTCATCAAATTGGAGCCTATGCACTTTAAAAAGGTATTTCCCGACACTGCGACGTCAATTTGAATGTGATTAATTATTCAACCCAAATTGCTACCATTGTGACTCAAACAGTTGAAATAAATTGATGTCTCTGGCCATCCTCACCCAAAATTACTCTTGGACATAATCCTGCTACCTAATCCGTCCAATTTGACTGTTGACTGCCAACATGACTCCTCCGTGACTCCCAAAAGACTTCTGCATGTTGCTGGTTTTCACCCACCTCCTTCCCAAGAGGACTTGGTTGACACCAAGTGCCTACAAGACATAAAGACGTCATAACAGTAATTTAATCCCTCTTTATATAATCGTTGCTCCGCTCATTATCGGACTTAGAAGCGTTTCTGCCATCGTCTGCCTCTTGACGGACTCATCCGAGCACAAGCACTCGAGTGGAGGCAACCATCAAGGCCTCATCATAGCGAGCCTGGCAGCCTCCTCCCTCTGACAAGCAGATGTTTCCCGCTTCCTCCTCCCACACATTTCTTCTTATATCAGCATCCGAGACGAACGCCTTTTGAAAAAAAGGAAGGAGAGAAAAAGTTTACATTGTGCCAGAAAAAGGAAATGGAAATTACGGGCAGTGTCAGATAATTGAGCTTGTCGCCAGAGACACGCTAATAACAGACAGATGCGCACGACTTGTCAGTCCGTCCCCGCGGTGACAGACTCTCTTGTGTTGATGAGCTGTTTTAGAGGGCAAATTGTTCCACGCAAGCGCCGTCCTTGTTACGAGCTGGCAAGGCGCTCGCTTGTGTACCCCGATTCTGCTTGAAGTGACAGAATCCAATTGACCGGCACATATTCATGCACTTTATTTTTCATTATTCCCAAGCAACAATGCAGATAATTACCGCACCAAGTAAAACCGAAAATAGAATTTCATTGTGTCGCACCGAAACAATGGCGGAGCTGTCTCAGCAACACGTCTGCTGACATCGTAACGACCGGGAGGCCTCGTTTGTGTAAGACAAGCTGCAATCTGGCTTCAAAGCGCAGAGATGTATTTATTTTTTAAATTTTATTTTAACTTGTGTTGCATACATGTGTAGATCAGCCGTTGTTTTTGCTCACGGATGGATTTGGATTTTATTTTATGCCATTCTTTTATTGCACTAAAACTCATCTGAGTAACTGGAATGGAAATTTTAATTTATTTTATTTATTTTTTTGTGAGCAAAGAATTAACAAATATGTGCAATATAGCCAAATGACATTCTTGCTAATAGCATGTTGACATTAAGCACATTACAGCGATTGTACCCCCACCCCCATTAAAATGCGCAAATAACAAAGCAAAATAATTTTTACGATCAAATATACAGAAAAATAAATGAATGAACTTACTTTTGGCGCTTCCAATTGTGAATGATGCAACTTCCTGTGCGCCGCCTGAATTTTTTTCAGAGTGAGGGTAACGTATTACGCTAACAGGATTGAGTGAAAACCCAGGCACATAACTAAAGTGACAAACGTAAACTCAAAGTACGCATCTGACACAATTGAAAACAATACAACCATTTTAAAGGATTTAAATGATTATTTGTCTGTGGCAAGGCGCTCGCTTGTGTACCCCGATTCTGCTTGAAGTGACAGAATCCAATTGACCGGCACATATTCATGCACTTTATTTTTCATTATTCCCAAGCAACAATGCAGATAATTACCGCACCAAGTAAAACCGAAAATAGAATTTCATTGTGTCGCACCGAAACAATGGCGGAGCTGTCTCAGCAACACGTCTGCTGACATCGTAACGACCGGGAGGCCTCGTTTGTGTAAGACAAGCTGCAATCTGGCTTCAAAGCGCAGAGATGTATTTATTTTTTAAATTTTATTTTAACTTGTGTTGCATACATGTGTAGATCAGCCGTTGTTTTTGCTCACGGATGGATTTGGATTTTATTTTATGCCATTCTTTTATTGCACTAAAACTCATCTGAGTAACTGGAATGGAAATTTTAATTTATTTTATTTATTTTTTTGTGAGCAAAGAATTAACAAATATGTGCAATATAGCCAAATGACATTCTTGCTAATAGCATGTTGACATTAAGCACATTACAGCGATTGTACCCCCACCCCCATTAAAATGCGCAAATAACAAAGCAAAATAATTTTTACGATCAAATATACAGAAAAATAAATGAATGAACTTACTTTTGGCGCTTCCAATTGTGAATGATGCAACTTCCTGTGCGCCGCCTGAATTTTTTTCAGAGTGAGGGTAACGTATTACGCTAACAGGATTGAGTGAAAACCCAGGCACATAACTAAAGTGACAAACGTAAACTCAAAGTACGCATCTGACACAATTGAAAACAATACAACCATTTTAAAGGATTTAAATGATTATTTGTCTGTCAATGTGTTCACGGTTAAAAAAAAAAAAATGTCAACCTATTTCTTGGACATCAATATTTTCATATAAATGTCCACTTGTTGTTTTGAATCGATCATGTGATCAAATTAAACTCTGCAAGGAGTTCACATGACGAGTATCGACGCAGAGAGCACATTCGCTCTCTCCTCATCGTCACGTGCGCCGTGCAAGCGTCCCCGGCGTCAGCTGGCTTCACGTCGGCTCATTAACAGGAGGCCACCGTTCGCCGGAGCCACATCACAACTTTGCCGCACCGATTGTGTATTTGCCCCGTTCTAACTTGGCGCACCGTTTGCGTGCTGTTTTCACTCATGTGAAGGGTCGCCCTTGCGCCGCTGCCCGACATGTCAGGCGTTATCTGGGGTGGGGGCGGGGGGGGGGGTGTGTGTCCAGAGGTGAGGTCTGAGCTTTGTGCTTGGAGCAGGCCACCTCGCAGCCTTTGTGCCCCCGTAACAAGCTGAGCTCAGGCTCCAGCGAAGCGAGAAATTGTAAACTCTCCGGAGAGGCCCAGCGAGGAGATAAGGGCTCAGTGTTGGCTGGCAATGTGCATGTGGATGAATCTGATAGAGGCCAGTCCCACGCCAGAATGGGAGTGATGATACCTCCCCTTCTATGGTGACTTATGTTTAATCCCCTTTGCCTGTGTATTCACTTGCAAATACTCCTGTCACCATTAATATGTATTAACAGCCTTCATGCTCAGCTCAATACAGATTTACCCGAGTCTATTTTTCCCCTCTTGTGCTCGCCGACATCTCGGCGCAGGCGGCCGTCTTTTGACGAACAAGAATGGAGCAGAACGCGCCACCGGCGTTCAGGCTGCGAAATCTTGGTTGCCGAGCTTCGTCGTGTCGTCGCGTGACCGACGTTTCGAAGCCACGGACGCGCTTTCGCGCAAAGCGTTGTTTGATTCGCGGTCGTCACTTTCAAAGGCATCGGTTTGGCGATTTGTTTTGTCAACGCTCGGCGGGTAGGAAGTGTGATGAAGCAAGCAAATATGTTTTGGATGACGGCTTAGGCCGACGACTGCACTACAATAGTGAATTAATTTCCTATTATCGTATTTTTTTATCTATCTATGCCCAGTGAGCGTAACTATAAGTAGCCACTTTTTGCTGCTTAACTGGAATTTTTTTTTCTTCCCTTGTGTATTTCTTAGTCATTCTGCAGTGTAATATCACATCCTTTGTGCTGACACGCTGCTGTTTGTCGCTGTGATTTGTCAACAAACTCATTGCGACTCGTTTATTCATATCACTGATGAGATTAAATGATGTCATCTAACAAGATAAAGAATGCTGGATGGGATTTGTGTGAGACTGCTCTTGTCGGAGGCTTAATCCAGACAAAGCCCTGAGAGGCTCATTAGAGCCCGGCGAGGCCTTAAGCCGACTCGGTTTGCATTAAAGGGAGGCCAAGAGTAGCCTGTCAGCTCGCTGGCACAACCCAAATCAAGCTGTCAATTACCAGACGTGTTTATGGAAATTACATGTTTGTTAACACGCTGGAAAAAATGTGCTCTCGCCTCGGGCGGAATGCGTTTGGAGAAACAATTTTGCTCGGCAATCACCTTTCAGACGGATGAAGGTGATCCTCATCGGATCGTAGGCACAAGGGGAATTGTAACGCTCCCATTGCTAATGCGCACGCCCACCACAAAGAAGCACAACTGGTAATCAAAGTTGAAGTCCGCGCATGATAATATGCTTTTGTTTATTAAGATGGGTCCCTCTGTCTTGGCAGTTGTTCAGCCCCTTTTGTCCTCCTCGGCGATATACAGTAGCATCGTGGGTTTAACTAACCGAGCACTGGAGAAAGGCTGGATGGCAAGATTTGTAAAGATGAAGGTAGCCGGTAACTAGAACACACTATCATGGAGTTTCCTCACGCACACACACACAAAAAAAGAAGAAGGTTTGCTCGTCGGGAAATATAGGAGGAACAAAGATGTGTGTAACTTTTTTTTTTTTTATCTATCCGCCCATTTTGCAAACAGCTTTTCCTCACTCGGGCCACAGGCATGTTAGAAGCCTATCCCGGCTGTTTCCGGGCGATAGGCGGGGTACACCCCGAACTGGTCGCCAGCCAATTGTAACTTTTTTTCGGCTTAGCTATATGTTATATGTCTTGTGGCGTGTATTCAACACGGAATTAAAATATTACAGTACTTTAAGTACAGTACCTGTAAATAGCTACATCTTTTTTTTTCCCTGACTTGTTTTACCGTGTGGGGTTTGCAGCCAGGGGGAGGTCCCAAGGAACAGGTTTTAGTGTTCATAACTAATTTAAAAAAAATTTTAAAAAAATAAGGAAGAAGAAGAATCACAGCATTTTCTGAAAAAAAAAATGCAAGTCGACTATTAGATCCTACGCTTGTTGCCTATTGATGAGATGTGGCAATTAATTGTTTTGTAGTGAATGGGGAGCTAGTCACCAAAATAAAAGATGTCATTCCAGACAAAATAGTTTCATCATGTACCACTAATGTTCAACAGCGGATGTGAGATTTGACAAGAATTATTGTACAGCCGTGATTCCGAATAAGAATTCCTACAATGGCTTTTTCATGCGTTTTCATATTTAACTTGGCAACCCCCCCCCCACCCTCCTCCCCAATTCCAAAATTCCGTCCGCGCCCTACTTTGAAATCATTAACATCTAATCAAAGTATGCACTATAAATCGATTAATTTCTGCACATTTCATTGCATGTTTGTGTCAGCTAGCTCCCTGTTGATTTATTTTTAAAAAAAATTCCCCCATTGTATAAAAGTGGTGATTGTAGCCTTCCCCACGCTCAAGAAATTGAGCCGATTGACATGCACATTTCGCATGTCTGGCTGAGCTCATCTTAGACAAGGTAATTTTGTCAGAGCAATTACCACTGTAATGTATTCCAAAGTCAGGTCATTTGCTGCTGCTTAGGTGAGCCTCTGACAGCATGTTTTGATTCTCAGGCAATTGTTCTCCTCACTCGGAGATCACGTCTACGTCCACGCTTCTCCCGACGTAACAATCCACCACAGTGCCTTTATTTCACATTCACATCTAATTAACTCACTTGGACCTGCAGCTATATTCCGGACGTGGTGGGCAGTAAGTAAAAATGGCTATGGGGGGACTCGGTGGGTGTTTACAGTGAAGGCGAGTCCAACTGTAAGATGCTGGCCCACTCGCAGTGGGACCCACATTACCTGGCGGAGGAATGTCACCGGGCAATGAAACTGTCATCGCACATTTACTGCCACTGTGACGGGCCCAACGTTGGGCTGACGAGTCTCTTAGTGAAATTTGAAGTGCTTGTTCATGGCGCTGGTTAACTCTGTTTTTTTTTTTTTTTTTTTTTTAAAGCAACATAAAGAGGAACAGGATGTTTCCGCAGGGGAAATCCAAACGTGGTGTTTCTTTATCTATTACTTGTGTTGAGATTGTAATTGCGTTGCCCTCATCTGCCGTAAGGTCTCTTCGGCAAAACATTTAGAAGTGACACTCATGCAATTATGCTTGAGCTGACTTTTCAGCCAAGGATGACTTTGTGACTGATGTTTGTCTTCCTGTGTTTATTTGTCTTTTGTACAAGCAATGTTCCTTATTTAATTTATTATTAGCAGTTACATGGAATATCATTTGTGTTCCTCAGGGATCCAACATGGGGCCACTGCAGTTTGGTTTTTCCAATCAGCCATGCGTTCCTGCCCTATGGTTATGCTCATTCCCACTGTGACATATCACAAAGGTGAGTTTTATCTTTCTTCCCTTCTTCCCAGCACAAATTGAACTTTTCATTGACACTATAAATTCAGAATACAGGTCAGTTTTTTGTTTGCAAATGAAAACATCTTCTCTTTTTCCATACCTGGATAAGTAAAGGTTGAAATATTTAAATAATTTGGGGATGCAACAATTAATTTAAAGCTCATCGTTTATCTAACTAACTGATCACTATTTTGATAACCGATTCATTGTTTTTGTGACCTTGTTTACTTCAAACCTATCCAAATCCTTGGAATTCCAGCCGCTCATTGGAAGTGATGCCCTGTTTTATTTATTTGTATTTTTTAGGATGTAGATTAAAAAAAGAAGTGAAAGATTAAAATAATAATTTCAAGAAAACAAATTAATCAATCCGGTCGACTTTGACAGTCTCTGAAGCAAATTTGCTTTTGCAACATTTTGTAATCCAAGTTCAACTGCTTTAAAACCTCCTTAGAAATGGTCAAATGTAGGAACGAAAAAGAAGAGTGAGAATAAAAAGCCACACGTTTCCGATGAGCACACCAGCAAAACGGCATCTGGAAAGATTCCAGCTGCACGACGGCAGGCTGCCAACCTGCGTCTGCTACCAGATTGGGTTTAACACGCCAGATTGATTGTAATTGTCTGATCAATCCAATGTTTGTGAGCGCTAATGCCCTTTATTATGGTTTGTTTTTCTTTCTTGCTCTTTCCTCGGCTGATTCTTCTTCCCTGGGGAGGGTCCGTGTCGCCAGTTGTGTTGCATCACTTCTTTCCAAAATTGGAGTCGACATGTAAAAGCGAGTCATTTGCAGCCCCCCCCCCCCCTCGTTCAATGTAAACATAAACATTCCCCCAAGATCTCAGACTGCTACTCCAATTAAAAAGTGGCACCAAAAAAAGACTTAAATGGACACACTTTTTTTTTTTGTAAAAGCAGCATTCCACGTTTCACAAAACAGCAGGAGAACTTTTGTGGAAACGTTTTTTTTTTGTTGTTTTTTTTATGTAGAAGTTTTTTCATGTCTACTCACAGCAAAATGAGGCACCCCACCCCCCTTCCGAGATGTATAAAGTGCTGTGTGGATGGCAAGGTAGCCCAATCATAAAGAACTAATTTGCCGGTATTGTTGGACGAGGGTTCCTTGCAGTTCGGTCAGAGTACAATGCAATCCAAGAACAATTATGCCATTTAGTGAGAACAGTATGGGGCTGGTGAGAAGTGTACATTTTCGCAGGTAAAAGCAAGTATGTGACTCTCCAACCTGATTGAAATTGTTCTGAGCTAAGTGTTGATGCCGGGTTTTCACTTTGGGGCCTTTGATTTGTTTTAAGTGCCTTGATTTTTTTTTTTTTCCCTCATATTTTTAACCAAAGTAGTTTGACTGTTGAAAATCGTCATTATCACTCACGGGAAGGATTTTTATTCCCATTCTTAATCTGTAATCGCCCCAAAAATGCCATCTGAAAGATCGTACACTGAATAATTTTGAGAAATAATCGAATTAAAAATTTTCCCCCCACTCTCATCATTGCGATTGTGATTCTAGATGCATTTCTCTTTTTTTTTTCAAGATCCTCTTGCCATGTATTTTTTTTTAAACATCAAGCAATAAATTAAACTGTTTTACTGTAACGAAGTTCAGATTTATTATGCAGAAATATATATATATATATATAAAGATAAATTAAGGCAACCAACCGACCAAGAGAAAGCTTTTTTCTTTTTTTCCCCCAAAATCGCATCCTCTGTAAATCATGATGTCAATTTGAATGTGATAAATTGTCCAGCCGTAACTGGTGTTTTTAGAGTGCAGTAAAGTTCATCGTCGAAACTTACCCGAGTCCTCCTGCGAGGCTTGACTTTTAAAAGTTGACTTCTGCTGATATTTGTTCTCATCAGTAAATTAACAACCTTGCTTCCGCCATTCAGGCCACCTCGCTGGAGCTTAAGATCGGTCTAACTGCCGGAATTTACAACTCCTCTATTTTTCACACGACAGAATCAATACCGGGACTGAAGAAGGGGGATAAAAATTTATGGTATCTTGCAATTTAATGGTTGAAAAGATGCAATTTGAAAGATCATAAATTGTGAAGGCGCTTACGCTTCATTGCTCTTGATTCAGTGCTTGCTGTTCGAACTTGATTTGCGAGTGTCTGCAAAGTGTGATTAACGAGGCGATCAATGTGCAGTGCAGCACACCATGGCCCTCCTAATGCTCTTCATTAGAATAAATAAAATAAATTGACTGCAGCTCTATGAAAACTCCGTAATGGTTAAAAATCAAAGAGTGTCGTCCCCTGCAGCCACGATTTTAGCTCCTCTCGGCCTGCGTCCGCCTTGATCCCATTATCCTGCCGGCCCCGTTCGCTGGGGCCAGCGGGGACCCCGAAGGAGGCATAGCGAAAGGAAGCGCAGCGTCGGTAGGAGCGGGAGGGGAACGG
>NW_017806274.1:388999-398062 GCF_001891065.2 Hippocampus comes | reverse complement strand
GGGCGCAGGCCACCGCCGCTGCTTAGTTGACTGGTAATCATAAATCGCAGCACTTTGTCGTCGCCGTGTTCGGTTTGCGGAGTATGAATGCATGAAATGGCATTTGAAGCTCGGCTGAACGGTCACTCTGCGCTCTTGGAGGCATATTGTTTGGAATAACATTTACTGGGAACATTTATTCCAGTTCACCTCATGTTGCCGTGCCAGATGGTTCGAGTGTTGTGTCTTACTTGGCTTTAATATTCATCGCTCCGGGCCGCTGTCCTTTTATGCTTATTATTGTCTCGACAGGTTAGATACACAAATGGCCACCATATGAGTTCTTACAGACCTTCCAATTGATTTCCTGCCCACAAAAATCAATGTATGTTAGCAACAAAAGATTCATATTTTCATCTCTCTCCTCGGAAAAGCCAAGTATTGACACAAGGGTTCATGTCACGTCTCATTTGCTTACAATCTCACGGCAAGAGCTTTTTGGCCCGCTACTGCAAACGTCGTATTCTAAGAGTGGCGACATCAATAAATAGCTTGGCTGCTGTCTCTCGGATCCGTACTTTGCCGCACGTGTTGTTTGGCGAGGAGACTGGTGGTTGTGGATGGAGATCTTCTTTGCATGTGTGGTGTGTACCGTTGGTCATCTTGAGGTACACGCAGTAAAAACACACATTTTTTTTCTTACTCATGAGTCAGTCCCTCATGTTTTCAACATCACTTTTGATATAAAAAAAAATTAATTTAAAAATCTGCATGTGTGTAGTACCCACTTCACAAGAACCGTTTACAGTTCGTTGAAAAGTGTATTACATAAATTGCTAATCCCTGGTCTTGATTGCTATTACTATTGTTTATACTGGACTTGGACTAACAGAATTCTAAAATTACTTAGTTCCGACTATCACATCTAAAAGCCTATATTTTACTCTAAACTATTAATACCTTGAACTTTGTCGCCACTTCCAGCGGAGCGGACGACACAACCTCGCCAGGGTAGGCTGCTCTTGCTCCGACTTGCTGTCTGAATCAACTCAGTCAACCAGCACTTTTCCTCAGACTCCCCATCAGCTCCAGACTCGCTGTGTCAATATTTTGAAGCCAATCTAATGTCGCCTTTACTGTATCATTTCTTTTTACGAGTAGCTTTTTGTCTCAAATTAACGGCGCATCGTCCTCCTTCACAAGAACCGACGACAGTTCGTTGAAAGTGCATTCGGTGACCGATCCCTCGTCTACGTTACTACTAGTACTGTTTATTTCTTTAAACTGCATTCCATACGTCAGTGGGCTGTTTCGAAAGGCATTTCCTTAGTCCTTGCACTTGTTTGCACCCTTACATGTAACCAAAAAGACCCCTTTGCTAGTATAGACCATTTTTTTCCCCGTGTTGTGACCCCTGTAGAGTACATCACAAAACGTTGCCTCAGAGATCAAAAATGAACCCCAACAGTACCCTATTTTTCCTGACAGTGTTTAACACCCCTTTGTTGAGGCTACTTGTTCTTTTGAAGGGTTGGGGGGGGGGGCGGTAAGACAATAAAACACATGTTAAAGTTAACCTTTCATGCACGGTATGCTATAATATAGCGTGACATTTTTTTTTTTCTCACGCAAATTCCCTTGCAGTGATCCTCTCCTGCTCAGCCCAATCTTGATGAGCTCTCTGCCCATTAAACGTGACCTGAGAGCTCATTTTACACGCAGACGTTTAATTGCGTGTTGCCAGGCTACTCGTCTTATTAGGCTAAGTGCCGGCTCCTTTTGGTGACTCTGTCGAGTGAACGTGCGAGCCGCAGAACTTTTCCACCTCGCTGCTCCCCCGCCGCTCATTACCGCAGTCATCATCACACAAGTCACTTTCTAATAGATTTGTGTCAATTTTCCAGATGAAACCATTTCTTTCACAGGTTTGACCCCGACTTGATACTTCCCGATGATTGCAAAGTGTTCGGAATTACTGTGCGAGAAACACAATTAGACAGATTGCGTCTCCTGGATATAACATGCCCGTATATGCACTCGGGTGTTTTTAAAGAAATGGACTTTATTCGGTTCACTTGCCTCGCCTGCACAGCCTTTAGTGACAGAATGTTCCTCTTGTTTTCAATCTCAACATCATGGGGTGTACCTAATATTGTGACCAGCGAGAGCATTCATCCTCTCTTCCCGAGACACCCAGCTCGAAAGGATTGTTGACATGTCAATGTGGCTTTTGTCCAAGTGGTCACTTGATGCACACGTGTCCTGTCGAGGGGCTTTTTTCATTGACCAAAATGGGAGTTTCTTTGGTTGCTTTGTTTACTTGAGATATAGTCAAAGCCCGGACATGGTGGACACTGATATCTTCCATGCGAGAGTCCTGGATACCCTCGTGTAATTATTCTAGCGTCATGGACATTTTTTGTTGTGGGTTTTTTTGTTTTTTTGTTTTTGGTTTTGTTTTTGTTTCTGTGATGATTTCCCTCGGTATCTCTTTACAAACGGAAGACAATGCGCACAAATATTTGTATATTCTCATTGTCTTTCAATTCTGCTAATATTCCGCAAAGACTATTTTTTTATACCTGAAAGATGCAGACGAGCGAAGCAGAATTAGCATTCTACGGTTATACAACACTTCAAGCTCGCCGGGATTTTTATGGAGTTAAGACGGTTACTTGGCTGTTTCATGTTTACACGGGTGTTACTGCGTTTTAAATTGTTCTGAAGGATTGGTTCGATTTCTGAACAATGGCACAAATCAAGCTCAAAGCAAAACGTATGCTCGCAGTCATGTCACACTCACACGCTGGGTTAGAAGTAACCCAAATTGGGTGTAATCGCTAACCCAGCTCTTGTTCCGAGAGAGACGACAGAGCCAATGTTGGGTTATTTATACCCATCGCCTTGGGGATGAGGATTTGACCCAACACGTTGGGTGAAAGGGTAAAAACTGCCACTATTGATGAGTTAAAGACAACCCATTTCTTGGGTTAGCAAATTATCAGTATAGCTATGGTTAAAAAATATATATTTTTTTTAATGACATTTTCTCAGAAGAAGAAGCATCGTTGCCCTGTTAGGGGTCACCACAGCAAGTCACTCGCATTATAGGCACAGTTTATACACTAGTTGCCCGTCCTGGCCCCACCCATCCATTTTCTGTGGGTGGGGCTTTCACTCGTACCGGGATTTGAACCCCAATCGCTGTGTCCCACTGAGCCACGTTGTAAGAATGTAACGTTTAAAATGAATTAAACTTCAGGACACAAAACCCCCAAATGTCGACTTGCTAGAGCTCTTCAGGCCCCCCCCCAAATCCAATCTTCGACTAAATTCTGCTTGGTCAAAATAAGTAACCCAACCTTGGGTAAAAGTCACCAGCTCAAAATCCACAGCTACGCAGTGCGTGGGTGAGGAAAACAATTCCAACATTTTAACGAATGCTTTTTTTACTTGATCGTATTTTGTGAATTCGACACTTATATTGTCCGAGTACATTTTCATGCCCCCCCACCCCACACTCCCCCAAAAAGTACATTAGTAGTGTTGCCTCTTGAGTGGCGAAGCGATGCTGCTCACCTGCTCTGGTGATGCAAACGCAACAATGTGGTGAAACTCAAAGGGCAGACTACTCATCATCCTGCGGCATCAGAAGCATTGGCGGGGGGTTGTGGGGGGAGGGGTACATGGCTGTGAATAGGCCTCATCAGTGAGGGCAAGGGTTCACGTCCTTATATTAGTTCTAAAGGAGTCGCAGTGCTCGACCCAAGGCAAAGAAACCCCTAGAGGCAATTATTTGCAATCACTCAATGTATTATTCATTCGAAAAAGATTTTCTTGTTCTTACACCGGCGTAATTTGCTATTGTTCGTACGAAAATGGGAAGCAAAAGGGTGTCATTGTACAAAGAGAGATCCCCCCCCCCCACACCTCTCCCCCTTTTAATGACTGCTTAAAAGTCTGCATAAACTTTCAAAGCGCAAAGGAAACGGAGCCTCATTGTCCACCGAGCCTCGGTGAGACTGACCTGACGCGGCTCGCCTCGGCGTAATCATTAGGCTGTTTTCGTTAACCTCATCAGTGTGTATTGTGCTCCCGAGATGTGCGTGCGTCACACGGCCGCCGCCTCAGGTGAGCGTCCGACATAATGCCTCAACAAAGGAACAAGTAGTAGCGCAATTACGCCAAACTTTCCCTCGGGTCTTTCATCCACACTCTGGTTTTTCTCCCGTCCCTTTTGCCTTCGATTTTTCTTTGCAAAGTACAACATTGTGATTGGGAATGATGGAAAAAAAAAAAAAAGAATATCACGCTAATTAGCAATTTCATCACGTCGCATTGTTGTTGTTGTTTTTTTTTCCACTCTGCATATTTCTGCCTTCCAGATAGGAATGCAATTAAGGACAGTGTTTTTTTTTTGTGCAAAATTATTAAAGTAGATGTAATTAGGGAGGGATGAGGAGGCAGAGTGATTCGCATGGAATATATCCATCAACCTATACATTTCTGCAGTGCAGGTGGTTCATTTATGTAATTAGGGAGGGATGAGGAGGCAGAGTGATTCGTATGGAATATATCCATGAACCTATAAATTTCTGCAGTGCAGGTGCTTCATTTATACATTTAGTTTACATGATACAAATTGTTTTTCATCACTGGTGGGGCACACAAAAATGTCGGTTTGTTTCATCTCCCCAAGTGCTGAGTTATGAAATGTTGGATCCATTTGGGTTTATTTTCAAGCTGGGTCAAAATCCTTCAATCCAAGATGGTTTGTTTGATCCCGGGAGTCTCACCCAGCTCAAAATCAGCCCCAAATGGAAAAACCTTCACTCATTGCTGCAGTTCAGTGAAAGAAGAGAAACACACACAGTTCCCTTAAAAGATGAATTCCTGATGTCATTTTTGAATGTTTGCCGAAAACGAGAAAGGCACAACAAATTCAACAAACGCCAACCGTCAATTTCAGACTTGGTGAGAATTGAAAAACCTACCGGTACTCAGATATTAAGAAAAATTAATTTGTTTCTTATGTAATGTTTTAATTTAAAATGATGGAAATATGTGTCGTGAATTGTTATACTACATATAAAGGACTTTTGCTTTTTGAATTGAACTACCGACAGCAATCAAGTTCTGCACACTCGTCTAATTTATTGAATTGAACCTGTATTGTTCAAAGTAAAGCAGCGATTGAGTGTTGAGGAAAATGTAAAAAAGAAAAATACACTTGACGCCCTGGTAAATAAATAAAACCATGAACAATGGTAAACATAAATTACAGTCCAAGTCTTACGGTGCAAACCTCGCAGCCGCCACAATAAACATCTTGCCACGAAACAATACCCGACATGCTCTTAAACTGTCTGACTGTTCCTAATATTTTGGGGCCGTCTGGCAGTCATCACTGCGGTTGGGTGCCCGACTCCATCAGACAGGCAGCTGCGGAAAGTCATTCTCCCCACGCCGCGTTACAAGGGCGTCCGCGCTTTTCGGGCCGCGCTGAAATACAAAAGGGAGCGTCGGGGCGCCTCCTCTCACGCTCATTTGCCGCACAGTCATCGTTGTACGATGTTAAGGTGGCGTACAAACGCGGTGGAGAAACCCTGATTCAATCGCCATTGTCACATCGCATTTGCTTACCAGGGCCTAATCACTTATTTATTTTTTCTTGGTGGTTCGGGGCCAATGCCGATAACCGATTAATCGGACGATTAATCGGATGATTAGCTAAAAAAAAATAGAAAATTAATTTTTTGGGGTCCCTTCACACTTTTATAACAATAAAGATATGAATTACAGGCAACAAACTAACAAAAAAATTTTAAAATAGGTAATATCGGCCGATTAATCGTTCAGGCCCTGCTGACCACAACTCTCTCTCTCTCTCTCTCTCTCTCTCTCTCTCTCTCTCTCTCTCTCTCTCTCTCTCTCTCTATATATATATATATATATATATATATATTGTTTCTTTATTTTTTAACCACATCTCCGTTTAACCCGTAACGGTTTCCCGACTTTGTTTCTCGCATTGGTGGGATGAGAATTACAGTAAAATGAATAATCCACACGTTTTCATCCATCTTGACATTTTTCTGCCCTCCACCGTTGACTGGAATTGACATCAAAGTGCTTTCGGGCTCACGTGACTGACACCTATATTATGTCAAATGAGCTTTTATCCTTGACTAGAGTCATTTTTATGAATGACTCCCGAGTTGTGAATGTTGCAATGTGATGTCAAGGGTCCGGCTATCAGGGAGGGCTAATAATCAACAGCTAACACATAGTGACGCCGAATGAATGAGATTAAGTTGATTTTCTTGAATTATAGGGAAAAAAACTATGCATGAAGCATGCCTGTGGATGATGTGATGAGAGACTGATTTTAATAGACGGTCAATCCTGGGAGGGGGATTGGGGGGGGGGGGGCTTGGTGGCAGCACGGAGCTAAAAAGCAATGCCGAGTGGCTTCTCCCAAGACATATTTGACAAAGATAATTAGATGGAGTCGACACCAAGACAACGCCTTTCACCTGAGGACATGATGAAGGATTCTCAGCTTTCGGGGCGGGAGGTGGGGGGGTTTCAGTTCAAAAATGGCCACTCTCTCATTTTCAACGTACATTTTCCCACCAACAAGTGCAGTATGTCCATACAGTACATTCACGTCTGCCGTTGCTATTATGGGAACAGTAATGACTAGCACATAATTAGCCCTCCCACTCCGACTCGACTGCTGGATTTCTTTCATTTCAAAGCATAATTGTCTGTGATTGAATCAGAGATAATTCTATGTTCTTTTTAGGGCGAGGTGACTTTCCGCAGGCGCGGTGGAAGTCTCCCAAGGACCGTGAATTCAACAGTAAACAACACGCCAAATATGCGGCAATACTTTCAATGTGCCTCTCCCGATTTGCCTTCCGACGCCGGCAAAAGTCAGAAGAAGCGAAGTTTAATTAAGTAAAAACCTGTTGAGGAAGGTTTCCAATCACGCTCATCAGAATGACTACATTGAGCGTATTCATCTGCGGGCGATGTGCTGTCTCTTTATCCAACTGTTCTCCAGAGGGACCCTCGGTTAATTGAATACATTAAAGCCAAGCGCCGGAGGCTTTATTTATATTTTTTTCCTCCTTTGCTCAGACTTGTTTAAAGACGACCGACTGCTGTTGTTTGGGCCCCCTTCTAGAGTTGAAACGGTCTCGACGCTGGGAGTGCCGTGCAAGATTGGTGCTTTGAGACGAGATTTGAATGGAACCCAGAAATTTAATTGTTCATCAGGACCCCTGAGCGTCAAATGTGTATCTTCTGCGCCAGTCGGTAGCGACAGTGTTGGGAATACAATTTGTATTTTTTTTTTTTTAACGGCAGCTACATTGACAATCTGGTGACCGATTTCTTAGTGATTTTTCCCCCCCCGTTATTTGATGAAAATATTGACCCAACATACCAGTCAAGTCAAAAAATATTTTTCATTATATACATTTTGTGGTTTTGCTTTTATTGGTGTCATGAATTCCATCTGTCCGCTTGCAATGGAGGCGTCTGAATGGGATGTCACGAACCAGTCCGAGAGCGGACCTGCGCAACATGTATCGTAAAAGAACAATTTGAGTTGGAACACGTTTTTAACGCTTTATTATCAAATAAAACGTAATATAACAACGGCAGAATTTGAGCTTAAACAAGCAGCGTGACTGCTCGTGAATTATGGACCTCATGTGAAGTGTGAAATGCGGACGGTGGCTGTCTGCCGCAGAGGGCACTTGAGGTGACAACGCCCGGACAAGAGCCATTAGTCAACCTGCTCTTCACCTTTTGTTGTCGCATTCATCACGGTGACGCCTGAAAGCCACTTTTGCAAGCGCATTATTCGCTCGTTAAAAGCATGCTACGACATTCATCTCGCTGTGACAAAGTCAAACTCGAGAGTTGCCCAAAAAACGCAATTGCGTGGATCCTTTATTTATTTATTTATTTATTTATTTGTTTGTTTTTTTTTAAGAAGAAATCAGGATGAAAGTGGTTAAGGTTAATATCACCATATAAACGTGAGGACAATTTTTTTTTCCAGCAAGACAAATTTCACTAGAAATAGCAAAGCAGCGTTTCAATTTTGTCAGAAAGTTAAGAATTCAAGAAGTTCGAAAGGCTCCCAAAAGCAGGCAAAAATGTCGGTAACTTTCTCCATTGTTACAATGGAATGCCCTGTGACTGAATGTTTGCGCGAAGCGGCGTGCGGCTGTTGAGGAACAAGTTTGAGCAAAAGTCGAGTCGAGAAAAGTCATGGGAACGACTGCATGTACCACCAAAAGCCATTTTCTGCAGTGCGAGCACGCCATCGTTGGCAACGGACGGCTAGCTTCTCCTACAGCATAAAATCGGACTTATTTCAATGACTATGAAGTTGAATGAAAAATCAAGTTTTGGTTGGTAAAATTGGGAAAGAGCCCATGCCCGTTGAGCTGCCATTTGCGTTGAAGCGCCTGTGGCTAATGCCAAACTGTGGCAGAGTTTTTGTTTTGTTTTGTTTTTTTACTTTTGAGACCTGGATTTGCCACATCTGCTTACTCTGTTGTCTCAGAACTACTTTTTAATCAAAGAAAAAAACTGGGAAAAAAAAAATTTCAGTCCCATCCAGTGTTAGCTTCAACAATCCAATTTGAATAACATTCTAAATTAGCATGCTTCCTGTTTGAGGCCTTAAGTAAGATTTAAAGTGAACAAGGTGATTATGAGCCGCTGTGCCGGGCGGGCTGCATATAATGAATAAAGATCCCAAGTTTAATTTTTTTTTCCCTTCTTCTTCTTCTTCTGCCTGGTGTGGGCAGCCTTTAATCACCTCCCTGACAGGAATAACTGCTTTCATTTAACCTTGAGTGAAGATCATGAATTGTAAAGCGTTTAATTGGAAAGACCATTGAAGGGACGGAAGGGAGCAAATTGCCGCCGATTGAAAGGCCCGCGTTGACAGACAGTGGCGGCGAGAGGCACCACAATTAAAGCTGATCTGTATTCACTGGCCATGTCACCCGCCGCTATTAGCGCCGGGCCCGTTTGATAATCTCCGGCGCGAACCTT
>NW_017806274.1:370444-388132 GCF_001891065.2 Hippocampus comes | reverse complement strand
ACAATCCAATTTGAATAACATTCTAAATTAGCATGCTTCCTGTTTGAGGCCTTAAGTAAGATTTAAAGTGAACAAGGTGATTATGAGCCGCTGTGCCGGGCGGGCTGCATATAATGAATAAAGATCCCAAGTTTAATTTTTTTTTCCCTTCTTCTTCTTCTTCTGCCTGGTGTGGGCAGCCTTTAATCACCTCCCTGACAGGAATAACTGCTTTCATTTAACCTTGAGTGAAGATCCTGAATTGTAAAGCGTTTAATTGGAAAGACCATTGAAGGGACGGAAGGGAGCAAATTGCCGCCGATTGAAAGGCCCGCGTTGACAGACAGTGGCGGCGAGAGGCACCACAATTAAAGCTGATCTGTATTCACTGGCCATGTCACCCGCCGCTATTAGCGACGGGCCCGTTTGATCATCTCGGGCGAGAAACTTTGCACGGCTTCTCGCGTTTTCCACGACGCCAGCGCGTCCACGAGAAGTCTCGTTTATTATTTCCATCCGTCGACTAATTGAAACGTTCCCAAATCCGGAAAAAAAAATAACAATGCCGTCTTTGTGAAACGCTGCGATTAATGACGTCCTCTCCGCGGACACTTGGTCCCAGCGAGGTGAGAAAGTGTGTCAAGTGGTACGCACTCAAATGTGCAGTTAATTGTTTTCATGCCGTTGACATGAGAGAGAACAAATTCAATCTGTGTGCCAGACGTGTCCTCTGTGACGTAGCCTGAGCAGCGTGGCCCGAGCAAGCAGCCCCAGGGTCACATTTTTACATTTTGCCAATTATATTTAGGGAGAGATTTTCCACAAACTACAAAGTGTTATTTAAATGAAAATAGCTTTGGGATTATTTTTGTTCACTCGATGCCCCAAAAGTGAAACCGGGGAGCCCCTCCGAGTGCCTGAGGGGATCTCCACAAAAAAATGAATTTATAGTTTAATTTCACTCTATGTGAACTCATTTAGTGCAAGGAGAAAAGATTGTTTTGAGGGCATGTCTCTTTATTGCAGCGCTCTGGATCAGCAGTGGCAAAACTGTGTATTTGCTTTGTTTTTTTTTTTGTTTTTGTCTCGGCCACGTTGTCATTAGGATTTAACTTAGAGGGCTGTTACAAATGCGGAACCACCTCAGCATCTTATTTCATTGAGACGACAAACAAGAGGATGAAATATGTGCAACCAGAAAATGAATTTGAAACATTTCTATTTGAATTTCAGTTGCTAACCTTCAACCACTGCATTGAAAAAAAAACGGAATTTGAATCGTACCCTTTGAAGTTGAGCAATGCAAATTCAAAGGCTGATTCAAATTCTGTTATTTTACACTTTTTTTTCCTCTATATTCTCACCTGACATTACATCAAAGTAATAGTATTCTAAAAAAAAATGTCTGTCACATAGTGTCATTCGAGATATGACTTCCACTACAAATGACTTTGAGCAGTTTATGAAGCCTCAGCAAAACTAATTAACAACCAACGTATAATGTAAGACATTAAGAAACCCTGAAACGGTTCTCGTCATTGGAGTGAAAATAAGATGGCATGATAGCAGTTGACAACAAAATTGCAGTGTTTGGTTTTGCTGAGTGCTTTTTATTTGAGGGGGGGGACTTTATTCGCAAAGATTTGGGTACTGGGAATAGGGCGCACATGTACAACGTTTTCCAGATGGAGTTAAATGGTGACTGAGGGTAAGGGGATAAAAAAAAAAAAAAAAATCTAAATCAAACGTGCTCAAGTGTTGTTCATGCTGCCCCGGCCATGGTGCAAACAATGTGTGCTGCTTTTAAGTGGTGCAAATAATCCCCAAGATTATAACGTGGTGTCTGGCGCTAATTATCGCTCTCTCTCTTTCTGTGTTGTTTTTAAGAGGTAACTGGCTTCAAAATACATTTTGTCATGAGAGATATTGTTAAATGGCAGATGTCATGACGGCATGGGCCTTTCAAGCAGACAAATTTGTACCCATTTTTCCTCGGGACAGCTGTTGAAACAGGTTTGAAATATTAGGGAGTCCGTGCCTTCTCACTTAGCGGCTGCTCACTCATGCGTGATGTTCTCATGCTCAGTGAGAGTTTAAGACTGTCAACATGTACTTGATTCCAAAGTTCCAACGCCTCCTCTTTCTATGCCGCTTGTATCAAAAACTGCTGATTTATGAGGTTTTCATGATATGAGCTGTCACTTGGACAATTTATTTGTTTATTTTACTTATTTATTTATTTTTGTCTTGAGTCGCTTAAAATTTGCGGTACCAGCGCAACATGGTTCCAACTTTACAACAAGCTGCAGATAGTGAACGATTCTTCTTCTTCTTCAAAAAAAAAAAAGGCCAAGTGCTTGTTTATTGCCACACCCAGTTGAAGTTTATAATAAAAGAGACATAAAACAAAGAGAATTACACATCATTTATTTCACTAAACCACATAACTTTCCCTTTGGGTCTGCTAGCTTAATGCTAATGCATGAGAACCCTGCTAGACAAGCTAACAAAACAAGCATTGATAATGTGGTAGTTTTAAACGTTTCAACAAGTTATATTTGAGCACACATTATAATTCCTCTGAATTTATTGATTTATATTTCTATAAAGTATGGTCAACTGTGCTTTTTTTCATTTTCATTCCATAAAGGATATAACACCTGTGACACTGATGCTAGCCCATTAGCCAGGCGAGAACGTTTTGCACTGTTTGTTAGCAGTAGGCTCAACAGATTTGTCTAAGGCAAAATTTGTTCTTTTTAAGTCAGTTTCACCGAAAATTGCATGTTTCATACACGAGACAACGCTAACTAAGAATTATTAAAAGAAACTACAACCAAAAGAACCAACAATTAAACAAATTTACAAACAAAACATTTAAACGCATTTAAATGCAAATGAAAAAAAAATAAAAAGTAGCTTTTTAAAATTGCTGCCATTGAAATTGATTTTACAAACTTTAAAGACCTTAATCAGTGGGGGAGAATATTTTCTAACCTGGATTTAAAAGTATTCAGCCTTGGGGCTGACTTGAAAATACATAACTTGTAATTGTCAAGTCACCACTCAACTCAAGTCTATTAATTGTCTGATACAATACAATATTGCTTTGTTTCCCATTATGTATTTCTGCACTTTGATGAAGAAAGTGCCGCTCAATGTAACCTTTTCATTGTTTGAAGTTACAGTTTTAGCATCACTGCATATGTTTTGCAGTGTATATGTGTTTGACCCACTGGTCATTTTGTGACCTTGTGCAAGGAAGTTATGTGCTGTTCTGTCTGTTTTACGAATTTGTTTGGACAATATGTATCCACTGTTGTAAAAAAGTCCTCCCTGTGTCTTGTATCCATCCCGGATTCACAAGCACGACGGCAACTAGTGTGACAAAGGGTCTGAAGGACTTAATGAAGTAAAAATTAATGAAGCACGTGAGCAGCAGCATATCAAGGCCGTAAGCTCCTCCATGCCCCATTTATAATGTATGATCTCAATAAAATCGATCTAATGTACCAGTTCTCAGTCGAGGTTGGAATAGATTTACAGATAACGGCCCAGTGTTCCCCTTGGTCATAATTAGACCCCCAACCTTCTACCTCCCGCAGCTAAAATATTCCTTGCTGGAAATCTCAACTTTCACATCAATGCTCAGCCTTTCACAGCAGTGAAACTCCCGATGTGTTTATGGATTGTCTTACCCTGACTTTCTAAACTATGACAAATGGATTGACGAAGCCGAGCAAAAGTTTGCGCAATTGAGTTGCTGTATTAGAGCTCCCCCGTTAGGTAGCAACGAGAATGACAGTTCCAACAAAAAAAAAAAATCTGGGAAATGGACATTTACTTGAATGCCAAGTGGAGTTCATAGCTGGATCTGTGCTTTACAGTCGTCGGAAACGCATTGCGCATTTAGTCAACTTTAGCTTAGCCTACAAACTTTTAACGGCATTATTTAAACTATTCATTGGCTGATTGAATTTCAATGACAGCAGTGGAAATTCCCATATTGCTTTGGCCATGCAAGGACGTCACTTTTGGTCAATTGCTTATTCAAATATACATTTATGTGAATTATTGTGGTTTGATTTTTTTTTGTTTGTTTGCGTATCTCAATACATTTTTTATTATTCATTACGCAGTATAACACTTTCATTATTCTTTGATGTGAGGATGTTGAAATATAAGTGCACAGTGTCTTTCTAGTCTCCAAGTATTTGTCTTGGGAAGGGCGGCTCATCAATTACCAGTAAAAACTAGCCGTAAATGTATCCATGTGTACATATGGAGAAGCCAGCCACATGAAAAACACAAGCGTCTGCATCTTGCATGCAAAACGACACGTCTCACCTTATCACTCTTTCCTCTTAAAAAGGGGCACTAAGTGCACTTGTGCTTTTCTTTTGTTAGGGCGACTTGGCAATTTCCATCGAGATGGACCAACTGCAGACAGCTCTTTGCTTTTGATAATGTCACCGCGACAGCAGAACCCGAGTCCCGTTTCCATCACCGTGCGGGCTGGAGAGGAGGAACGCCTTTGGGAGCCTCCTGCCACTCTCATGCCGTATGCGTGGACCTCTTCTCAGGTAACTCGCACCCAACTGGGGGTTTGGTTTGTAGGCTGACCAACATTGTAATGTTTTTTTTTCTTTCATCCTCCTGTGACTTGACATCTTGATGTGTGTGTGTGTGTGTGTGTGTGTGTGTGTGTGTGTGTGTGTGTGTGTGTGTGTGTGTGTGTGTGTGTGTGCGCGCGCGCGCGCACAGTTTTAAAAAATGTTTGGAGCAAATTACTTGCTTTGTCACACTGTCAGAAGCAGTTTACAACAGAGACTGGAGGAGTCACAGAAAGGCATAGAAGTGTGTAACCATGGTAATTAATTTGAATCAAACATCTGAATTTAAGATGTTAGCTAATAAGGAGCCGTCCTTATTAAAGAACAGCAAGTTGTGCAAAAAGTAGTGAACAGTTGGACATTTGCATTCAAACGTTTGGAGAAGGCTTGTTTTAAAGTTCATCCAGCAATTACAGGATACCAACATTTTTTTGGGGGGGAAAGGCACCAAAAAAGTAAAACCTTCCTTAACACGCAGTCACAGAGAAAGGCGTTGAACACAGAGGCCCGACAAACTAAGTTGGAATTAATCAGTTGATAGTGACCCATAGCTTGTGTGTGATTGTGCCCCCGCAACTTCCATTTATTCCGCTTTTCGTCTAGGCTGAAATCAGCATGGACCTGCAGGTCTCTGAGACAAATCAGCAGTCTCCACGTTTCCCCGCAGCCGTAATGAAAATATCAGTCAATCAAAATCTTTATGACGCCGTCAAACCGCCGCTTATCTCCACATGTGCATACAAATAGAAGCTGCAAGTGCTCAATGCGTGTTTGAAGCTTTATGGCCGGCAGTACATCACTGGGACTGCATTTATACTGTCATTCTTTTCACTCTGAAAGTTGATAACTTTACCCGAAGTGACACAAAAATTTAAATATTTGAAAAATGCTTTCATTTGTACAGGTCCTGTAAAGTTTTGGGTCAAATATAATTTAACTTAAATATAATGAACAAGACGTGCGGCCACACTGGAAGACACGACTGCTTGTGTCTAATAATATGAAGTTTAATGTGTATGTGTGTGTGCGACAGGTCACGTGATGTACGGCTGCATGGGTGCCGTGTCACTGAGGCCACTTTCAGCATCCCCCCCACCCCGCCCGCCCCTCCCTCACAACCCCCGTCCCTCGGTTAGTGGTACCCCGCAGCCCGCCGCCACACGCTGCTCATTTACTGCTACACTGGTTTTCATAATTAGCACCGCGAGGCCTCATTAAATCTGCTCTAATGAATAAATATTGTATTTCATAGCGTGATTAGCAGATCAGCTCAATGCTGAAGTGTTGTAAACAATTACTTGGCCAAATATTCATCACCCCAAAGTGGAAGATCATTGGTATTTAAAATAGGAGCCGGATTCTCAAGTGCATCGTTATAATACCAATCATAGATTTGGAAACGTTCCATTTTGACAGGAGTTGTGATTGTATTTTTTTAATGCAATTTTGTTGTCTGTCATAGTCAATTATACACATTTTGTATTGAGAGAGACATTGAAGCCCAAATTTACATGTCCAAAGGGAGTCAGACCCTTTCGTAATACCTGAATATTTAATGTTGTAAATCAGGCGTGGGTGTCCAAAGTTGGACTCGCTGCATTTTTATTGGCCTACCGCATATGCAAGGATTAAAATAACACCCAGTCTGCATCAAAAAGATGTGTCGAAAAGTTTAAATATTCTCTTACTGCTGAGACTTGGGTCTTTGTTAAAGCGGACTTATGAACAGTTCTAAATAGCAGTCAGCGTTATCACAAAATGTGCTAGAAACAAAAGCAAAAAAAAAGAAAAAGAAAAAGTGTGAACAGCTGAACTTTATTTAGGGGGGTTAGTTTAAATGATGGCAAGTGTGCGCTGACTCCCACTTAACATGAATTTGAATGTGACGAATTCTGAACAAAATGTACACACCCAAGACTGAGGTGGGTGTGTACATTTATGCAACTAGATTTGAGTGTATTTTTACTTCTCCCCAAAGATTAAACACTGTTACGAGTGGGTGTTTTGCACCAGGGTCCCCGGATGTCGGAATGAGAGCCTCTCAAAAAACAAACAAAACAGTTTGCATCGACTATTCACAGTATGTCATCTCAGTATCGCGAATTGTGACTTAAGAGGTATTGTTTATGTTTCGCGTCAAATTTTGCCCTCGGGGGGGCTATGCTTTCATTTCATCGGTGTCAGTGCCACCGATGACGAATCTCGGGGACATTTGTGATCGGATGCTTCCCCGATGAAATGCGCATGTCGTGCTTCCGGCTGTGGCCATTTCGGCTGTGGAGACAGAGAACAAGGCGAAAACGCCGTAGAGAAATTTAAGTTATAGAGCTGCGTAGCACAGCGATTTAGTGCGTCGGCCTCACGATGTCGCAGTCCAGGGTTCGATTCCTGCTCCTGCCTTTCTGTGAGGAGTGAAAGAGGGTGGATTTTGTCCATAAATAAGCATCGTTGGTGAGTCTTATGTATTTTATTGAAAGTTCTTATGCATTTGTCACACAGTATTGTGAACTGCTATATTGAGACTTGGAGTTGGGTTTTTTTGGGGGGGGATTTATAGCAAGATAAAGGTTGAACTCTGTTTCTTGCTTCACTAGTAATGATATTCATCCCCATGTCTCTCTTACTGTAATGCCGCATAGTTATCTTGCCTTTCTGTCTCAACTGCTCTTTTAATTTCATGACATCATAGATAAAACAATGTCCATCTCCAAAAGGGATTTCGCTCACAGACAGCATCCACATTTCCCAAAACAGCAATTGATTCTTAAGTCTGAGGTGACACTTTGTCACTGCAAAGATTATGACTTTAATATATATTATAAAAAATAAAATAAAAAATTACAGATCAAGTAACATGTTTCCAAGCAGTGGGCTCAAACCAGAAATGACCCAACCTGCCCTGAATGAAATAATCCCCGAAGCAGTCATCATGTGTCCAGAATCACAAGGGTGAGCACAAAATGAGCCAGAGCGCAGGATGAAATGATTTACAGGTACAAGACTCCCATTAGAGAGCGCTAATTGTTTCCACGCCATTAGCGGCGGTTATCTAATGAAGGAGATGTGAGCGGTACAGTACATCACATCGAGCTCCTTGGCGGGCGGTGGACCCCCGCCTCCCCCACCCCCGGCCTGTGCCCTTCCAACAGGACACACCCGGAACACTTTTTAACATGGAAACCCATTTACAAGAAATTAAAAAAAAAAAAAAGGTTCAAGTAGAGACCACTGTGTGAAATCTACATTAATGTAAAAGACAGCAGTTCTAGCTCTGTAAGAAAATATTAACAGTATTTATATCCGCTCATGAAAATATTCACATTTCTTAAAGCTTTACAATGATTTGATGTTATTGGTCCGGAAATGTATTTACCAAAAATGAGTCTCTTTAACCGTCTAAGATAGCGAAATATCGTGACAGACAGAACAATTGCCAGCTCTTAAATGAAAAGGTCGAAGGTGCATACAAGCCGATAGGATTCACCGAGGGCCATTTTTTTTGGAGGGGGGTTGGAGTGCGAGATGGGAAATACTACTGCAAAGCAAATAAAATCAAGATAATGACATCACCAGTCATGAAACATCCGTCAAAACGGACTGTGGTGATAAAAGAGTGAAATTAATGGCCAACAATTAAGTATCTTTCCTTAACAGGCTGCTATTGAACTTCGAAATACAGCAAATACTTGCACATCTGTATTTTCAACTGTAAAACGTACAGATTAACTCCAGAAATCGGCATTAAAAAAAAAAAAAAAAAAAAAACAGTGCTTAATAAAAACCTGCTAATTATCCCAGATGATCAACTCAGGTTTTCATTTCAAATGCAAATCCCAAGAATGAAAAACCTGAACCGACAGCACAAAAGTGTCAAAGTTTGCAGTTCGGCGTCTCCATTCGCTGCTCATTACTCGCTATTCTGTTCCAGCTCCTTCCTCAAGCTGCGGAGAAAACGACAATTAAAACCACAACGTCAACAAACTTACGACTATTAAAAATAGAGAGAGAGAGAGAGAGAGAGAGAGAGAGAGAGAGAGAGAGAGAGAGTTCTCGTCTGTCACCTTTTCAGGTAAGCGTGAGCATTGTCAAAGCCGTGATATTTGGCCAGATAGACCAGCACTCCCGTGGCGCAGTGGCCGTCACGGGCGCGGCAGAAGCTGCAGTTACAGATGCCCCGGCACGGCGGGCAGCGCCAGTCCTGTCGGGGATGACGAGGCACGCGTGAGGCTTCGAACAACGCTTGCAGAGGGTGAGACAGCGAATACACACACGTGTGATCTTTTCGGAACTCACCGCGTCCAGCAGGGCATCCCGCACTTCTTCCCCGTAGCGGTTCCGAAGGCACGGGCCGCAAAACTGACCCCGGACGCCGACGCATTCCGGATTGCGGCAGTTGGTTTTGGTGTCGGTTGTTTTCTGGCGGCACTGGTGGCAAGTGGTGCCCTGTTAAGAGATACGGAGAGAAAAATGACTCCACTTTCCCACGTGCAAGGGCATTACATGAAGTATGCATCGTGGAAAATGCCCGACAAAATCAAACCAAAACAATAGACACCAGTTCGTCGAGATTAAACTGTATATTATGTGCACTCATGTAAAACTCACAAATTCGCGGGCCGAATTTTGGTCCCAACACTTCCCTGAAAAGTAGTGCTCTCTTGGGCTCATGGGATTACATTGAAGTGTTTTGAGGAGTTTCATTTAGACAAAAGTAATCCTTTTCCGCTGTCCTGGGCCAAAGAAATGATGTTCGCGTAAATGGAGGGGCTTTGTTTAGACTTAAGTAGAGCTTTGACGCCATCTTGAGCTCAAACAATTTAGTTGAAGTGAGTTGAGTAACGGGCGTCACGCCGGCCTCACAGTGCAGTGGTGCAGGGTTCGATTCCGGCTTCGGCCTTCCTGTGTGGAGTTTGCATGGTCCCCACCGCCATGCCTGCGTGGGTTTTCTCCAGGTACCTCGGTTTCCTCCCACATTCCGTAAGCATGCACGGCAGGTTAACGGAATGCTCGAAAATGTTAAAATAAGGTGCGATTGTGCGCACAATAGGTTGTTCGTCTGTGTGCTTTGCGATTGTTTGGCAACCAGTTCGGGGTGTACCCTGCCTATTACCCAAAGATCGCTGAGATAGGCTCAAGCACGCCCGCGACCCTTGTGGGGATAAGCAGATTAGAACATGGGTGGATGAAGTTGAGTAGCGTCATTTAGACGCCTTTCCACCAGCTCGGGACCAAGGAATTACTGAAAATTGAAGTGAGTTGACGCGCTTCATTTTCTGACATCTCTGTGCCAAGGCACTATGTTGAGGTGAGTTGCAGAGCTTCATTCCGCTTTGCAGACACCTTGGCACCAAAGAATGATTGTGCGTTCAAAGGCTTCATTTATATAAAAGTAGGCCTTTGTCGCAATTTAAAAACAATTTGTTGTTGTCAACTACGCGCAGGTTTACACGGGTTAATTGTAACCACTGCTATTTAGTGGAGCAGCGTTAAATTACTCTACATCACTAGAAATTGGATAATTTCTGAACGGCAGGGAATCACATCTCCGGGTGTGGATGGTGCGTTCTTGCCGGACTCACAGTGACGCTGTTGTACACCTTCTCCCTCACGTTGTCGCAAATGCGCTCAAGCTCGTACTCGGTGACCTCATCAACGGGTCGCACCACGTGAGGGAAGGCCTTGGGGCCGTTGCACGAGCGTTGACGAACCTGGACACCAAACGAGATTGGCCGTTTGCTTTACTAGCAGTGTCAAGCAACAGAACAGCAAAGATGTAAACGCAGCTTACCGGCTCATCCACTACTTCGTAGTAGCGGCTTCGCCGCACCAGGCTGAACTTATCTTCCGTCTCTTCCTCCTCTGGTGTCGGGCTGGGCGGTCCGTCCACAAGCGTGCGGGAGCGAGTGTGGGGCCGAGACAGACGCTCTGAGCTCCTCCTCAAAGTTTCGGGCATGTTGCGCCGAGGTGTACGTTGGGTCTGAAATGTGATGAGAAAGCACAGAATCAGAAAGTCGTCTGTGCTCGCTACAATTACGACCGTAATCTCCAGTAAATTGAAATTATTCTAAAAAGAAACAATATAGGCCTGTTTGTATGCGTTTTCTGCTCCGTGTGTGTTTTAAGTAGCATTTGCTTGTAGGTTTAAAACTCCTGCGACGTCGATGCTAATTTATGTGCGCCTATGGCAGCTTGCATTAAGCTAGTACACTTTAGTATAACATACAGTAATTGTATATGTCTGGGTAAACATTCTGGTGTTTCAATAATACAATGCTTAATTCGCTTTTGTTGTAAGTCGTTTGGATGTGTTGCTGCTCCATGTGTTTAAGTAGCTTTGTTTGAAGCTACCATAACAGCGATGCTAACTTTTGTTTGGTGTTTCACGTTATGCGGTCACATTAAGCTAGCTAGCCGACTTTAGTTGGACCAAACCTTAGAGAGACTCAGAAGAGGTGCTATGGAATACTTTTTAAACAGTATTTGGATAAATTTAAGTGTGTTTTAAAATATTTAAATATGTTTAAGGCACGCGGAAGTGGTAAAACTATCAAAACAAGTTTTTATGGTCTCTTTCTGTATCACAGATTTTCACCTGTTACATGTGGTATATCTTGACGTTTGATTGGATGGTTTAGGTGCTATTTTACCTTGGTGGATGCAGAGGTCATTGTTTTGGGGAAGAGTCCTGGTACTTTGTTGAGCTCTGCCATCAGTTTAGCGAGCTGAAACAAAACATGGGTGAGCGATCAAAAAAAAAAAAAAAAACGTAAACCAGTCCAGTCCTATCACTTCACTTTGGACAAAGCAAGTCTTTATTACCATTTCTTTGTTCTCTTTAATATTCAAGGCTCTCTTGGTCATGAAGTTCTCCTCTTCCTCATCGGAATCCAGCACTTGAGGTCGAGGGAGGGGTTCGGACGCGGGCCTTTTAGCGCCCGCCTTCCGGGTTGGGAAGGCAAAGGCCACCTTCAAGAGGTTGGACCGACGGCCACGTCTCGCAGCCTCAGAATTGGGATCTACTTTCTGGGAGGATTGTTTTTATTTTTAATTTTATCCTAAAATGAAACATTCTCGCCCGTGCATTGTTTTAAACTCACCATCGCTTTGATCCGAGTGTTGATGAGTTCCTCCTCAAACCCAGTGCACGCATTTTCCTCCGCAGTGGCCTTCTGAGCCTTCGGCTTGTCAACCAACCGCTTTGACAGTCGGGAGCTGCTCCTCTAAAAAAAAAAAAAAAAAAAAAAGACAAAACAACGTTGCTTGCACCACAGCTCAGAGGTTTAATCGCCGCCCGGTAACAACACACGTGTTATTACCGTGTTTGCGAAGCCTCCGTCGGAGCCAAAACTGTCGCAGCTGTCGTCTGAGGAAGAGGACGACGTCTCCATGGTAACCAGGGGGACACTGCGGAAGCTCCTCAAACTCATCCTGGTGGATGGAGGCTGGGCTGATGCGCGCTGTAGTAAAGTAAGAGAGACATCACGACACTTTTTAAACTCGCAAATAAAACACACAGATTAGTGTTGAGAAGTTGCGGGAACCGAAAGGGTATTCTTATATTCGAGATGAAAGCACTAGTACATAAAGAGTTGTGCTCATATACTTAGATACATAGCATTTTTTTTTAAATGGGATTGAAATTAAACTGGGTGGCACGGTGAACGACTGGTTAGCATGTCCGCCTCACAGTGCAGAGGTGCAGGGTTCAATTCCGGTTCCGGCCTTCCTGTATGGAGTTTGCATGTTCTAAATATTTAAAGATGTATTGTATTGTTCTCCCTGTGCCTGCGTGGGTTTTCTACAAGTACTCCCACATGACAAAAACATGCATGGCAGGTTAAATGATCATCTAAATTGTCTCTAGGTGTGATTGTAAACGCGAATGGTTGTTCGACCCCGCCTACTGCCCAAAGACAGCTGGGATAGGCTCCAGCATGCCCCGCGACCCTACTGAGGATAAGCGGATTTGAAAATGGATGGATGAAGTTAAACTACCACAGGAGTCGTTTCAGAATTCCAATCATGAAACAAAATACAACAACAAAGAAAATAAGGACTTGATCCCGAATCAGTCAATGACGAGTAATTTTGAGGTCACTGCAAAATGTCCTAATTTGGGGACAACAAGCAAAACTGTTTCTTTCCACGAAGTTGAGATTGAATTAATCACAAAGTCTAGGATCTGGTTAAAAAATGTTCTTCTATTCAAAAAAGAAAGAACATTGCTAAGTGAGCCTCGAAGATCTGAACAGTAGGGTAACTTTTGAAACATGGGTCTGTATTCATCTTCAGGGAGTGGCTGAAATAAGTAAGATATGAAATTATGAAAAGATTGACGTTTCATCTCAAATTTGCTAACATTTGAGCAATGACTTTTGGACAAAACAACCTGACAAGGCGTTTTTTTTTCTTAAACTATAATTTGCTCGACAATACAAGAGCCAACTCATTGACACACGGGGCAGTACTCAAATGTAGTTGCTGTTCCCCCTGTGCAAACGTGCTCAAATTCTATTCGCCTACTAGTCAAATACATAAATATTGACTTCTGCCAAGGGGAGCACACGTTTAAGATTCTTGTAACAGTTGTGAATGAACGAGGGCAACTTTTCGAGTAGTAAACGAACAAAATTCGCCTGGCGTAAAAAACGAAATTAAAAACGTCGTTTGGCAGCACCCAATAAAGCAAGAAACACAAAAAGCAACTATTTGGTGTGTTACCTTGGAGCGTGTGCAAGGCATTTTAGTCTTCGAAGCTGTTTTCGGCGTGGAGACAGCGAGGACCGCACTGTTGCTCGGCTCTTGCGCTCTGTAGGGAACAAAGCACGTCCGCCCCTGAGCGCGCGCGGTTCACGTTAGTTTCCCGCGCCACTGGAATGTCCTGGAAGCTAAATAAAATTAATCACAGGTTTAAAGGGAATCGTGAACATTTTGTTCTGCAGGACAGACAAAGTTCCTTGTGTTAACATTAATAATAACACGTTTTTATCTATTTGTACTTGAACGGCACAACTGAAAACAGATTTCATTTGTTACACACAAGTATATGTATCTTTCATGTGTTTCGGCGTGGCGCGAATTTTTTCACTTTTAAATTTGCATACAAGGCGGGTAAAAAGATGGATTTCCCTCCAACTTTGACTGCCTGGAGAACAGACTCCAAAATGTGCCGTATAATGTTTACTGGGTGGATGACCCCGCCCCAAAGAATTGACTTTGAACTTCCGAGTGTTTCTGCAATACACAGAGGAATTGAGAGAATACATGTTTCTCATTTTATTTTCTACCAATATTTTATAATCTGGAATGGTTTGAGAAATGCATACTGAACTGTTTAAATCATTTGATTGAAATTAAGATTAAGGCATTGCGTAAGTGAAAAAAGAAACGTGGTTAATCTTTCGCTCTAATATTCGGCGTCTTGGGGAGAGTAACATGAAATCGGATCTGCAAATGGCCAACTCATCCAAAGTTTCGTGGAAATGAATCTATTTTTGTTTAGTAACATAAATATGTAGAAGTTTATGATAGTCTACTAACATTAAAAATTAAAGACATTTTTTTTTTAAGATTATACATATATGCAGGAGACTTTGACCAAACCTACTTCCATGACCATCTTCCAGCTCTCCAACAAAACACGTGACCTATATTCACAAACAGTATTCATTTTTATGCAAAATACATTTAAAACAAGTTTTGTATATCTCCGAAAAAACATGGATGTGTGCTTTTCATGTTTGGTCTTGGACTTTCACTTGTATAGCGCTTTATGCTGTTATATGCTCACTGGCAAAAAAAAAAAAAAGGCATTTAATTAGGAACAGTGCAATCAGAAAAGTGAGTAAAAACAAAAAAGCAACAACTCTTAGGCATGTTGTAACTTTAATAAATATATTTTGAGCATGATTTAAATTAGCTTTTAAAAAATACAAACCTCGTAATTCATTCCTACACATCTTGTACAACTCCCTTGAAGAGCATGGATTGAAATATTTACATGGTAAACTCAATTCAGTTGCTGACATGTACGGCGCACGCCATATTAAGTCCTCCCCCCGGCGCCGCGTCCTCCCCGCCCTCCTCGCCTCAGGCGACCCCTCACCGCTTTATTGTCCTGTCGCAGTAACTTTTTGTGGCGCTCCACTTTGATCCAGCCGCCATCGTTGCTGGCTTTGGCATCCTCACTTTCCTCATTGGGATTTTCCGTCACTGACATAATACCGGGTATTACGCGTGGGCGGATCTGCGCTGCGTAGCCGTAACTGTTGGACCGCGGCCTCATTGGCTGTCGTGAGCTTTTGTTGCTTTTATTGCCGCTTTGGCCCCCTCTTGTATTGCCCCTCCCTTGACCTGCGGCGCTGCCAAAAAAGCCCTGTCGTCTGTACTCGAGGACAACGCCCGCGCTGAGGGGCCGCTCTCTTTCCGACGTGCCCTCTGACGTGGTGCTGCACGGGCTGCTGCCCTTTGACCCCAAGTACAGCGGGGACAGTTTGGCCGAGAGGCCGGCGGTGGGCGAGGAGCTGCGCGAGTCGTTCCAGGGGATGACAGGGGAGCGGACGGGCGAGCGCCGCGCTGCCGCCGCGTAAGACGACGCTTGGCTTTCGTGCGCCGACAGGAACTGAGGAAGCGTGCAGGCTCCCGAGCTGGTGAAAGTGGGGAGGGCGGCGTTTGGCTGCTGCGTCTTCTGCCAGACGATTTGCCGGAGCCTCACACTGCGCATCCAAGCTTGGTCGATGTCTAACACACATGACACAAATTGTGTTGTAGCAGGGAACCAAATAGAGGGTCACTTTTTTTTTTTTGTTTCACATCTTACCGGAGTTTATCCCGCTCCTGGGGCTCAAGTTAAAGTGAACGGGTGTCGGTTCGATGACAAGCTCCACCGTTTTGATGACATCCTGTCCACCAGTCTGACACCACGTCATGGGGCAGCTGTGTTTAGTTGACTTTGGTAACCTGACATTACTCTGTATTGACATGTTAGAAAGGACAGATCATTTGCTTTAAAATAAGCCCCTTGATGAGTTAAAAAAGTGTGCGCGAAGAAGGGTATGATGTGGCACTTTGCAGTAACTCAGTAAAAAAATTGGCTCTTCGTCTCTGACTGGTTGGCCACCCCAGATGTATAGTAAAGCGTTTTAACCCAAAAAAAACGACCATGTATAGTAAGGCGTTTTTAGACGAAAAAAAAACGACCATGTATCATAAGGCGTTTTAACCCGAAAAAAACAACCATGTATATCTAGTAAGGCGTTTTTAGACGAAAAAAAAACGACCATGTATCATAAGGCGTTTTAACCCGAAAAAAACGACCATGTGTCGTAAGGCGTTTTTAGCCGAAAGAACGACCATGTATAGTAAGGCGTTTTTAGCCGGAAAAAAAAACAACCATGTACATGTCATGACGACGAAAGACATATATTAAAAATTCTGTTTTTTTGTGGATATTGGATGGAAGAAAGATGTACATTTCTCTCCATCCAAAACTGGGATTGTGTGATACTTAATGCACTTTGTAGAAAACTAATTGTTTCAGGAGAGGTAAGTGCACCCACCTGGGAATGACCAATTGTTGCTTGGACCTGATTGGCCTGAAGCTCAAGTGAACTCCCTTTATAAGAGGAATGAGGAAGTCACTGCGCGTCGGACAACTTGGAGAGCAGTGCTATACGTCGTCTGCTCAAAACTGGTCAACTGTTACTCCTGGAAATAAAGAATACTGAAAACTCTCCTTCCTGGATCCTGGCTGAATTGCCTTTGTATTCTTTTTTTCACCTGGCCTGCTGCTTCGTCACATAAGAGTATAGTAAGGCGTTTTAACCCGACCATATATAGTCAGACGATTTAACCCGAAAAAAAACGACCATGTATAGTAAGGCGTTTTTAGCCGAAAAAAAAAACGACCATGTGTGTAGTAAGGCGTTTTTCAACGAAAAAAAAGACCATGTATAGGAAGGCGTTTTTAACCAAAAAAAACGACCATGTATAATAAAGCGTTTTTAGCCCTAAAAAACGACCATGTATAGGAAGGCGTTTTTGGCCGAAAACAACGACCACGTATAGTTAAGACATTTTTAGCCGAAAAAAAAACGACCATGTATAGTATAGTAAGGCGTTTTTAGCCGAAAAAAACGACCATGTATAGGAAGGCATTTTTAGCCGAAAAAAACGACCGTTTTTAGCTGAAAAAAACGACCATGTATAGTAAGCCGTTTTTAGGCGAAAAAAACGACCATGTATAGTAAGCCGTTTTTAGGCGAAAAAAACGACCACGTATAGTAAGACGTTTTTAGCCGAAAAAAACGACCATGTAGAGTAAGGCGTTTTTAGCCCTAAAAAACGACCATGTATAGGAAGGCGTTTTTGGCCGAAAACAACGACCACGTATAGTTAAGACATTTTTAGCCGAAAAAAAAACGACCATGTATAGTATAGTAAAGCGTTTTTAGCCGAAAAAAACGACCATGTATAGTAAGGCGTTTTTAGCCGCAAAAAACGACCATGTATAGTAAGGCGTTTTTAGCCGAAAAAAACGAACATGTATAGTCAGGCGTTTTTAGCCGAAAAAAAACGACTATGTATAGTAAGGCATTTTAACCCGAAAAAAACGACCATGTATAGTAAGAAGTTTTTCGACGAAAAAATCGACCATGTATAGTAAGGCGTTTTTAGCCGAAAAAAACGAACATGTATAGTCAGGCGTTTTTAGCCGAAAAAAAACGACTATGTATAGTAAGGCATTTTAACCCGAAAAAAACGACCATGTATAGTAAGAAGTTTTTCGACGAAAAAAAAGGACCATGTATAATCAGGCGTTTTAAGACGATAAAAAAAAACGACCATGTATAGTAAGGCATTTTTAGCCGGAAAAAACAACCATGTGTAGTAAGGCGTTTTTAGCCGAAAAAACGAACATGTATAGTCAGGCGTTTTTAGCCGAAAAAAAACGACTATGTATAGTAAGGCATTTTAACCCGAAAAAAACGACCATGTATAGTAAGAAGTTTTTCGACGAAAAAAAAGGACCATGTATAATCAGGCGTTTTAAGACGATAAAAAAAAACGACCATGTATAGTAAGGCATTTTTAGCCG
>NW_017806274.1:322394-355520 GCF_001891065.2 Hippocampus comes | reverse complement strand
GACCATGTATAGTAAGGCGTTTTTAGCCGAAATTTTTAGCGACAAAAAAGACCATGTATAGTAAGGCATTTTTAGCCCAAAAAAACGACCATGTATAGTAAGGCGTTTTTAGCCGAAATTTTTAGCGACAAAAAAGACCATGTATAGTAAGGCATTTTTAGCCCAAAAAAACGACCATGTATAGTAAGGCGTTTTTTGACGAAAAAAAAGACCATGTATAGTAAGGCGTTTTTAGACGAAAAAAACGACCATGTACAGTAAGGCCTTTTTAGCCGAAAAAAACCACCATGTATAGTAAGGCGTTTTTAGACGAAAAAAACGACCATGGAAAGTAAGGCATTTTTAGCCGGAAAAAACTACCATGTTTCGTAAGGCCTTTTTAGCCGAAAAAAACGACCACCATGTATGTAGTAAGGCGTTTTAGCCGAAAAAAACGACCATGTATGTAGTAAGGCGTTTTTAGCCGAAAAAAACGACCATGTATAGTAGGGCGTTTTTAGCCGAAGCGATTTTTTCTTTTTGTCACAAAACCACCCAAAAAATAAGTTTGTTTTGTCCAAATAATAGCTTGGTTTGTTTAATCAGATTGTTAAAAAAAAACAAAAAATCTGATCGAATTGACCCAAGCAGCGGTTGCTCCCTTTTGGTGCCATAATTGGGTTATTTTTTACCCAACTATTTGATAAAGTGTATGAATGCCTTTGATTCCTTATTTATTGAAATTTATTTAGTTTTGTGCAGGAGAGGAATCCTCGAAAGTTGAATTGACAATTCAGAAATTTTACCTTTGCAAATTCACATCGTTGCTGAATTATTTTTGGAACACTCAAAAAATTTTAAATTAACCAAATATGGGTCAAAAAAAGAACCGCCCGAACATTTAACCAAAAAAGGGTTAAAATGAATAAAATTGGGTTGTTTAGTAGGTCATTCATTTGACCAAAGTTTTGTGTTCAATGACGAACTCAACACATTGGGTCAGTCTCTTTTGACCTCTATTGTTGTTGTTGTTTTTTTTTTGTTTTTTTTTTACCCAATTGCTTTGGTGGAATCTTGCTGTGAAGGAACTATGTTGACGTGAGTAAAGAAGCTTCATGTAGTGACGAACCAAAGCTCCTCCTCTCATTTCAACTTCAGTCCATCGGCATCAAGATAGGACCTAAACCAATATTTGTTGCCCACATTCCACTCCTACTGGCATATGAGGTCACCAATTTCCTGTCATTTGCCAAAAACTGACGAGTACTTTCGGCAACGATAACACAGTAAGTCAAGTACTAGAACCGAACTGAATCGTGTGTTACTGCTTCGTGGAATCAACAAGTGATTGGCAGGTGTCATCGTTCACCTTATAGCTGACTGCGTAGTCCACTTTCTGGTTCGGCTGGATGCCGACAATCCATTTGTCCATCAGAAACGGCGGCTGCGTTTCAAACGGAATGTGTGCATTAGTGTGATACAAAACAAAAACAAAAAAGGGGGGAGGGAGAACGAACGGAGCACATGAAACCTTCGTCATCCGCATGGGTTCCACATCCTGCCGATTGGGGCTGAAGACGACATCCTTGATGTAAGTTAAGGCCGCGTCGTCTCCGTCGAGTTCCAGGAACATTTTCCACTTGCAGTCCTTAACAGGGAAATAGTTCATTGTAAGACACGGCAGGCAGTCTAAGTGCACTCAGCAAACCGACGCCTGATTGCCACCCTGGAATAAAATAATTGAGCAGGCCACTTTTCCTGTGTGGAGAACTCCGGTGGGTGAAGCAACAGCACAACCTAGAGGGCGTTCGGCGGAAGTGCCTCAGAAACGAATGGTCGTCAGTCAAACGGGAACGCTTCCCAGCCGTACTTGCGTCACCCGGAGAGGCACAGCGAGCAACATGAGGTGCTTTTGACATTTCTTCCATCCAACTTTATGCCCGTTGTTATGCGAGCAGACAATGCGCAGACAAACGGCAAAATACTATCGGAGGGCTCGCTGACAGGGTGAACATTTTTGGCTAACGATAGCGTGTAAAATATTCAATCTCAAAATGACTTGTTTTTCTCAAATAATGTGGGGGGGCGGGGGGGGGGTTGTGAAACAATGTCACAAATGCTGGACTCTGTATCTTTTCACCGTGTGGGACCTGCCAAAGTCATGTCCGTACATCCAGTGGAGAAAAAAATTGTTTTGTGTTTGTTCACTCATACGGCTTCGGAGTTTCGTGATTCTGCGACGTATTCATGTTGACTGTGTGCTTCCAAAAAAAAAGGACACCAAAGGCACTGTCCAGTGACACTGACCCAACAGGATCACCAAAGTGTCCAGTTGTATCTGAAAGTATCGTCCATCAAACCGGTTGTGGTTGTTTTCTTCCTCACATAACATCCCAGTGGATGGGAAAGGGGGGGGGGTCCATCCAAATGGGAACAATGCCATAGCCCCTTTTCCCCTTGCGCGCTACATGCTGACGAAGCAGTAATGATTCCAACCAATCCCCAAACGCCCGCCACGAAGCCACAGGTCACCGCTTAACCACACAGGGTTCAGGGTGCGGGCTAATCCATTGTGCGCTGATCACAGGGAAGGACATCAGAGGAGCGGCGCTGACACACTCGTCTGAGGAGCCTTCGCCCTCTCCCACTGGGGGCTGTGAGAAGGCCAGACTTATTTTCCACAGATAATTCTGGTCATGTTTGGCTGCGCTCGGACCTTTCTGCAGCATTTTCCTTATTTAACACAGGGGGGTCATCTGAAAAGGGAAGCTGGCCGCGCTCGGAAACACACCGGTGGCCTCGACGTTGGCCCCGGGACGGTCGCACTGGGGCTCCCGCGTCGCCGCGAGTCTAATCACTCCGGCAGAAACAATGTGGCGTAATGATGCCTTGGACCGAGTGCATATAATGACAACTCATACATAATTCAGCACCTTTCACTTGGCTGCACGGTGATATCCTCATTAGCAGGGAACCCTCAGTGGCTGTCAGATGGTGGCCGCTCAATCGCGAGGCCCTCATTTTGTCTTTGAGAAGTGCAGCTGCTTCCATGACACCGCCAGCAAAGAGGGGCGCGAAGAGGAGGGGAAAAATGCAGTGTGGGTTTGTTTTATTTTGTGCACACACACACACTCACACCAAAAAAGAAAAAAAAAACCTTCCAGTTTGTAAAAACAAGGCTGACACGGAACCTGACACCAGGCAGGGGAAAATAATTAGCTCTCATTTTCTCAGCCTCCTGTTTCCTTCTCCCCGCTGTGTTTTCGACCCGCTAAACCACCACATGTCAGAAGAAATGGGAGGCAATTAGCGGGCTCGTTTCAGCCCCGCCGAACACACTGAAAGAGGACTATTTATGATGGGACAATGAACAGCTGAAAGATTAAATAACGTTTTCCTTTGAAAAAGAAAACGACTTCTGGCTAAATGGGCTACTTTTGATTAAATTCGAACGGCAAGTGAAGAGCCGGCCTTTTTTTTTTCTTTTTTTTTTTCTGGGCGCTCACAAAGGGCGGCGAGTGAGTGGCGCTGGATGTGGTACATGGAGGAGAATGACATGTTTATTTGTCTGCTTTTCTACCTGTAAAATGATGCCTCTAATGGTCAGTGTAACAGCTATCATTAGGGAAAGCCTCGGCATATCAATGCTCCGACTGCCACCAAACCGTCTTCATTGATTGAACACATTCTTGCCGTACGCTTAAACTGACTTGACCACTTTATTCGATCCACCGGCACCTACATCCAATTCTGCCTTTTTGAAAACTAATCATGCTCAAGCTTGATTGCTTTCTTTATTTGACACACAGAGGGGCAACACATGAGAAAATTCCCTTGCTATGGTAAACAAAACATCATGACAGATCATCCACTTTCAATCGAATACCTCACCCCATTTGTGTAGCATTTTTCTTATGCCTAAACATAACGGACGAGATGTTGGAGCTGTGAAATATATCTGCCTAAAGCTTCTGGTGGCTGGAAGACATCCCATTGGGTTGCGACCGGCCTTTCACCCCACAACAATGAGGCGTTCTAAAGCAGCCATACCGGTCCCTCAGCCCGGGTACACGCTTGTGATGGACCGATTATCGTCCGGGCCGATTATCAAGGCTGATACTCGGCATTTTGACACATATTGACACTTTTAAAATACAACGGCCGATCAGCAATCAATTAAAAACAGAGATGTTAAGCTCTCTACTGTAAAACTGCAGGACTGTGAAACAGTCAAATGTTGTAATGCCTGTAATTAATATGCTGTACTTACTCTTGTAAGTGTTAAGGGATGAATGAAAAAAGAAGTTACTTTATTCATTTTATATTTTTGTAACTAATCAGCTGATTAATCGGTTATCGGTATTTTACTCTGCCAAATATGGAATGGTAAGGACAAAAATTCCCATCAGTCTGTCCCTGCTCAAAAGCAGCCACGCTAGCGGACTCGCTGAAGAGAAGATGCTTTTCTAGGCTTTTTAGCATAGCGAGCATAGCTTGCTAGCAATCTTGTTTGCAAGCTATGCCAGCTAGCTAACTGAAATAGTAAAAAAGAAAAAAAAAGTTGAATGTTGTACCTCCACAATTGAGTCATATAAATAATTCTCAGTCTTTTCACGTGTTTTCAGCGACTATCTTCAAATGTGTATAATGAATTTCAAAATAAAGTAGTCAAATAAGAAACTTACTGATTTTCCTGTCCCTGGTTTCCAGTGGTACCCAAAGACGAGTTCGAGGTTAACACTTTGACTGCTTTCCACCTCATTTTCAAGCTCCTCCTAGAAAGAAAAAAAAAAAAGTTACAAAAAAAAAAAAAAAAAAAAAGGTTCAACAAAGGTTACATTCAAGGGTCACAACATTAGGAACACCTGTACCACGTGAGAACGGGAGCTCGAGCAAATTTTATGCTCCGTTCGCAGTAGAATATTTTCTTTGTTCTCTTTCCTGCCTGACGGCATTTTATTACAGCCATTCACTTTTGTTTATACAGTGTCATCCATCATTTTTTTTTTTTTAGAACAACATAGCCTGCACAATATTTTTGAGAACCTTCCCAACAGAGCGAGTTTACAACAGCCCTCATAAAAACAACTCGGACACGAGCAAACAGGTTCGAGGGAAGACTTATCACACTCTTACCTTGAGCAGAGGTGGAAAGTGCACCAGCCCGAGGTAATCATTGGTGAGCTTTTCAATTTCACTCTGCCAAAGCGGAAACGCGACAGAAATATCACAACAAGCGCCCAAAAGCATCATGGGAACATCCCAACGTTTTAGCCCGGCCTTGCCTTCAGGTGCATGACGTGACCTTTGGACTTGATGCCCATGTCGCGCATGTCGTTCTCCGACAGCAGTAAGAGCCTTTTACCCGTGATGTGATTGTCTCGAAATAGGTCAGCATACAGGTGCATGCCGTACGCGCCGCCCTCTAAGGGGGAGACAACGACAAGGTCAGCTCATACTGACGATCAACCTTTCAAAATCATGTTGGGGAGAAAAAAAAAATGTCGTTACAAACCTTCACCGAATATTTGCTGCATCCAGAAATACTGCGCGGCATGACGGACACATGTTAGCGGTAAAGAACAATCAAACAAGCACGGTGCGTCGTCGCCACACTGACCACGTGCTCCTCTGTCCACGTGTAGATGTCCAGCGTAGGCAGCAGCTGCACGGACGGACGCAAAAGGACAAACGCACGTCAGAGGAAATGGAATTTGGCAAACGTGAGGCGGAAATGTCCCCGAAATGGAAGACAAGACATATTTTCTTTCCATTTCTTTTTTTTTTCTTTTCCGTCGGGGCCCCCGACGGTCTTTTATCAGACTCGAATGTCCGTCCGCCTGCGCCCGACGCCCTCCATTTGAATGACAAAATCATTTATTGCTCAATAAACGTAATGGCGCAGAAACTGGAGAGGCAAAATAAAGACGGCGTCATTGTGATGGGTAGAATGGCGCGTGATGACAGAAAGGGTTGGCGTGGAAAATTGGGAGCAAAGACGACTTAAGTGAGGGGAGTCATCTCTCTTTTCAGCGTCTCCTTCAGATTAAAAGCTGAATGCGAGCCTCGAGAAACAGCGGCGGAGGCTGCCGCTGCCGCTACTGCCGCCGCCGCCGTGCATTTCAGAAAGACACTCAGCCCCGCCAGCGCTTCCCGCCTCCTCCACGCTGAGCTTTTGGAAGGAAGCATTCCGTCTTATTTCGAACGGCACTTTAGCAAATAAGAGTCCTTTCTTCAAACTTTGTGACTTGCTGTTATGTGTAATCTGCACTTTTTTTTTTTTTTTTTAAATCGCGCAGTCCTCCCTCCATGTGGGCGCAATCAGACCCATCAAGGTTTTTCGTCAAGCAAGATTTTCTGTAAATGGTTTCCGTCCGAGCTCTAAATGGATGGATAATCGCTTAAACAGTTGCTCATTCACATCACCGCAAATGTAAAGGAACAAAGACATAAAGGAAAAAAAAAACACATTTGGGATTCGATTCAAAATGTGACATGAGGAAGATGTCTCAAAATCTGCCTGATGAGCTGCAGCGATTAATCGACAATTAATCGAGTGTCAAATTAATTTGCAATTTTATTTATTTATTTATTTATTATAATCGATGAATCCTTTTGATTATTTTTGGGTTTCAAATTGTCTCAACGATAAATGTTATCCAATGTATGTCGTCCTAAAGCGGACCGATTATCTCGGAGTTGAAGCCAAATGAAACATTTGCAGAATGATGATCAACATTGCCGCCAATTTTCTGACCAGACAAACTAAACCACGAACTGAAACCTAATTGATGTCTGTGCATTTTCTGTACTGTCAACTTAATATATAATGGCCTGTTTTTATATAATAAATTGATTTTTAATTTGATCCGATTCGTTAGTTGCAACCCTACTATACATTTTTGATGAACCCTGCGGACTACTGCGTTGTTATATTTTCCTGTCAGACAAGCATTTTTTTTTTGGGTGACAGTGTAAAAAAAATGGACAACTACCGGCATGGAGAAAACATGATGGCGATTCTAGAAACTGAAATGGAATTGACGAAATTGCGTCATCGCGCTACTCATGCCCTGGCATTCATCTCCTGAAGCTGCCATTTCTGCGTTCATGTTTTAGGCCGTGTCACGTGACGGCAAAACAAGACAGAAATGTGAAAAATCAAATTTTTTTTTTCCGTTGGATGTTTTTTTTTTTTTTTTGGAACGCTTTTTTGAATCCTAAGACTAATGAGAACAACAATATGAAGCTCATCCCAAAACACAACAGTGCTGCAAATTCAATGTGAACAATGCCCTGGAATCGAACAACGTCGAATAGAATTACGCAACGCATGAGCAGCATTTCCGGGGTCAAATCTGCAGAGACATTGTAAGTATTAAAACGGCAAATTATTTTTGGCCTTATTATTAAGTACTTCACACGAGGACATCTCAGTAAGTGAGAGACTGGCCCAAGAACTGCACTCCGTCGCATTCAGAACAAATTGGCCAATCTTAATGTCAGCAAAATGTCAGCTGATCATAAAAGATTGGCTTTCCCCCGAGGAACCGGCACTCGTGGCTTCTTTCTTCACAACATGGCACATCGAGCATACCGCAAATGAGTTCCATAATGTCCATAGGCGGCCGAGGACTCAATGGAGAATTCATTTCTCTGTCAAATGGCTCTTTTTCCTGAATGACAGACTAAATGCATAAAACGCACAAGAAGCACACCAAAATAGCGCTTTCATGATGTGTAATTATAGCTAATGGTTTAGGAGTAATTGATCGAGAAACAAGTTTTTCCACAACACCAATCCTGCATCAGTTGGAATTTGAGGTGATCGACAGATGCGGCAGCGCCGTGCGGCACATTGATTTAGCTTCTCGGTCGGTCAGGTGAGAACAGGGCCGTACGGGAAGGACATACAAGCCGTAAACCGCCCGGAAAAAAAACAAACAAAAAAAACCCTGCTACTTCTGAACTATTACCTGAAAGCAAAAAAAAAAAAACAAAACTTTTTAAATGGACTTTCACATAAGAGTACACGGTCTTATTATATAGAATTGTGTCCAATTGGCTGCCATGGCAACCCAAGAGCAGCCAGAAACACTTGTTTTTTTTTTTTTTAATTTCTTTTTTGCTCATGAGTACTGGAATGAAATTGGTGACAAACAAAAATGAAAAGAGTTGTAAGTTCAGTTACTTTAACTTGACGGTGACGGCATTATTTCAAATACAGCGGTGCCTCTACTTACGAAATGAATTGGTTTTGAATTGCTGTAATTCGTTCACTGGCAGAGAGGAGGCGCTGCTGAGGCCACTTCACACCAAGGTTGTGGCAGGGTGAAAAAGGAGCAACTTACCGGACTGTTGGACTGTTCGATGAGTTTGCGCTCCCACATCTTCAGCCGGCGCTCCCTCTCCTTCAGTTCCTGCTCTTTGCTACTCAGGTCTCTCTCCAGCTTCTTCAGCCTGTCGAGCGTGGCTTCGATTTCGCACCTGCAACACCACCAAAAAAAAAAAAAAAAGTCTCAACAAGACTCGGATATGTGATTTGTGTCATACGTGACATTTTAGGTGGTTGGTTTGGTACGTAACAGGATTACGGAAAGAAGAAAAAAAAGTGGATGGATGAAGTTGTGGTTGTGCTTAAGGTTTGATTTTTTTTTTCTTCCCCTCTTTTCATGTGTTTGATAGGCATATATTCTTCCTTTTCTGCAAAAAAAATTCTTTAATAAAGCTCAATTGCATGTTTTTTTTTTTTTTAATTTGCCATTATTTTAATGTATTATTTTATTTTATACTTTTATTCTCTGGTTGTTATTTCAAGTTGAGTTTTGGAGGAGGAATAAATACAAAGTTTTGAAATCCATAAATAATTGTGTTCCATCATCGTGATTTCAATCATTTAGAATAATTGTGATCAAGTACTTTGCAAATCATCTTAAAAGCCCCGCTCTCAAAAGTCGGTTGTTCATCCTCTAGCTTTGCATTTTCGGCTTTCTTAAATGTGATGGCGCAGATGTTACAAGGTCAAGGAAAATGTTGAACATACTTTTTTTTCTCCCCCCCAAGCACAGACATCTCTTGGACCACCTGGAGTCCAGCGAGATTGTACTTGGCGCAACGTGACCGGTCAGCTATTTGGAGCCCGCCTCACCTTGCGCGGACACCACAGCGGCAGCGCCAGCGCGACTTTGTGAAGAAGAAGCCACACGGCGCCGCCGCCGCCGCCGCCGAGGGGCTGAGGCAGAATAAAGTAGCAGCTGAGACTCAGGCTGTGCCGAACATCAACTGAACCTCCAGCTGCTCACACAGCCCAATTAAACACTTCTACTTGAAAAAGATGGTGATTATTTTTAGGGCCTTATGGGTAAAGAGAGGAAATATATCCAGATGGAGGATTGGTTGGAGGTTTTTATGCCTTTCTATCGCCGTCAGTCAAGTCATTAAAGATCTATATGAACCATCTCCACTTCTTTTTTTGTATTTCCCGACCCCCGTCAGCCACATTTCCCCGCCATTCTTTGCAATTTCCTTTAGGCTGAGTGCACATTGAGCTGCCAATACGTTGCGTTGGCCTTGCGGAATGGCGGCGTGACGTTACCTCCATTCAGACTTGTTGTGGAGGAAAGAGTTGCACTGTTGGGGAAGTTGGCTGTCGTTCGCCATGGTCTCTAAAGTAGACAGGATCTGCTTGAACGTTGGCCTCTCCTGAATGGAGGGAAACAACTTTTTAAGTCGTCGTGGCTCTCAATGGGCGGGTCAAGTGCTGGCGGCGCTCACTTTTGGATCCGTCATCCAGCAGTCCCTCATCAGCTTTGCGAAGCTGGCAGGACAGCCGCTGGGGATAGTCAACCTCTGAAACGCAAATGCACACCGGACCTCCTATTCACTGGCGAGTGTGACACCGGTGTGCTTCGACAAAAATGCCACGTTGTAGAACATCCGTCCATTTTCCGATCCGCTTTATCCTCACAAGGGTCGCGGGGGGTGCTGGAGCCTATCCCAGCTGTCTTCGGGCAGTAGGCGAACTTACAGACCTGCACTGCTAATATTGTGCTTCCAGTGGTGCCTTGAGAATTTCATTTCATTCCATCTGGGATCACGTTTGTAGACCAAATACTCTTTCCCCATTGAAATGAATGGAAATGCCATTATTCCGATCCAGCCTCCCAGATAAAAAAAAAAAAGATAAGACTGTAATATATAAAAACGTAGACCGTTGTCATGACATCATTAGAAGGAACGCAAAGAATGCACCCGCTTTTGGCTTCACTTGAGTGGATATTGTGCGGCTCCTTCTTTTGCGCAATGTACAGTATTAAGCAATTGGGTGATAAATTACCTCCTCCTTTTCCACGACAAGCCAAGCAACTTGTAAGCCTTCCAAGCCTTTGAAGGGTACCTCGCGTGTCAGCATTTCCCAAAGCACCTGTAAACATGAGCCGTGCGGAAACAGTCACACGTTCGTATGCGGACACTTCAAAACACTTCAACATGTGTTCCAATAACGGTTGCGGTCATTGTCATGCATTCATACGCGGTCACAATGTCATGTAACCGTGTTCAGTTGAGATTTAAAATTGGTTTGGAATGAACATGTGCATTTTTAGAATTTGATATACACACACACACACGCACACACAAGTGAAGGCATCACTTCTTAGAATAAACCTAAATGAGATTTTCCAATAATTAGGCTCTCTCTGTGTGTGAAACTGGAGTCTTGGGCAACCAACGGCTCCATACGGTCTCACAGTTATCACTCAAAAGCATAAGTTGACTCATGATCATGTGACTTCCCCAAACGCTGTCGACGCCGGGGGCGTCACACCGGTTGGGGAAGTGTGGCTCCAAACCCCAACTTTTCCCGAGGGACGGTTTCAACATCGGCAACTTTCTTTCTTCGAGCTTTTTGGCATCTTAAAATTGACACACACACACACACGCCATTTCTTTCCAGTTTGCGCCACCTCTGGTTGTTGACTACTCACCACCGCGTAGGAGAAAGTGTCACAGGTCTCAGACACCGGCAGGCTTTGGATGACCTCGGGCGCCATCCAAGGGAAGGTGCCCACTAAAGACATGTGTGTCGTGTGGGTCAGGAACTTGGAGGCCCCGAAATCACAAATCTGTAAAGAAAAAGCAAAAACTCAAATTTCACAACCCGAATAGCTTTCAATTGACTTTGTAAGCAAATTAGCAACAAATATCAACACAATTGCTTGGCTCATAGTTGAATGTGTGGAGCATGACTTATAACTTACAACACAAAATCAGCTTAAGTTAACTGTTCACTATCCTTTGAATGACATTTAATCTACACATTAGGTCCATACTGCGGATTTACACCTACCTTGAGGACTTTATCTGCCGTTATAACAACTGAAAGACAAATCGTAATTTCTCTGCGATTAAAAATGACAAAGCGGTCATAAAAACTGCACACATAACAACATGCACGTGCCAGACGGAACATTAGATATACACCTGCAGAAATGATCTCTCGGACGAAACCGAGCATTTATCCTTATGCAATTTTTGGAGTGCATCAAATGGAATTTGCGCAAGGTGTACCTAATGTTTTGGCTGCCGCGTATACTTGAGAAGCGAAAACTAGTATAGTTACCATTCCTTGACTTCAGGTCTCTGTGGATCACCTTTACAGGGGCCTCCGAGTGTAAATAGTGGATTCCTGAAGTCAAAATAAAACGACCCTCATTATTATTGTGAAATTCTTCTGTTTTTGTTGTTGTTGTACTGACTTAGCCTGATGCTAAAAAGGCGAACTCTCTATAGACAGTGATTGGCATCAAGTTGGGGTATGACAACAACAGAAATAAATAAATAAAATAAAATAAAATACAATTTAATCCTTTCATGCATCCAGGAAACTTAGAACATGATAAGCTGTCCACTGTAGTAATCGCTGTCCCCGAAAAGGTTAAATGTAAAATAACACAAAGAAAGATGTTTGTCGCAAGGCAGAGAGCCTGTTTAAATGGTTTTGTTTTTTTGTTTTTTTTTAATTCAGTACGGTAGAATAGTTTTGTTTTTTTTTTGTTTTTTTTTTTAATTCCCTCAAGTACTTTTTGGAAAAGTGTAGTTAAGTTGTATTTAACTTTTAAGTACAATGATTCCATTTGCATTTCATCTTTAACGGTTTGTTTTTAACCACTCAAGTATTGTCTTTATGTGCGGCAGATTTCAAATGGAATCATTTTTTTAGCACAGGTTTTTTTAAAATTAATATTTAAACATGTATTGTTCCAGTGGCTTAGGATAATATTTAAAATACACTTTTTGGGAATAAAATATCTCCCTCATTTTTTTCTTTTGTGAACATGTGATTATGCTGGTCATTATGGGATGTCTTTTAAGGTGGGGCTCGGTGTCAAATGTTCGAGAACCACGACTCGTCGCGGCCTTGAAACAAAAGAGGAACTTCTGTCGCGCCTGCTGATTCGTAGATAACTTCGGTTTTCTCACCTCTGGCGATCTCCGTCGCCCATGTCATAATGTGCCCCATGTCCATTTCTTCACTCTCGTCGCAGGAAAGGTAGTCATACAGTGACCCGCCGCTTGCGTATTCTATCCAGGAAACAGGAAAGCACAAAAATAAACACTTCTGGGGCAGGCCCAAGAGCACAGAAGCAAATTTTAAGAGTCGTGTGTTTTTTTTTTTTTTTGTTTTTTTTACAATATATCTTCTCAGATGGTTGCCTGACAAAATTGAATGGGACTCTTTTGTTGCTTTTTGATTCTTACGCATACGGGATATATAAAATATGTGACGTGTGTGTTTGTGAAATGCAACTGGAATGTTGTGGATATGATTCAGAAGTAATATAATGTGATTCATGGCGAATACATAATACACAGATTAAAAGCGTTCTTGCTTTGGTGTTTGGAACCTTGAAAGTTGTGTCTGACAGAGCACTGACAGGAAACAAGTACTGATCTGATTGATGTTAGCATCTTGTATTACAGTCAAAATAATTAGCATTCTTGCTTTGATAGCAGATTTTGCTTTTTTTTGGGGGGGGGGGGTCAAATTTGCTTTGTTTGATAATTGTGACCAGTCGAGTGACCAGTGACCTTCGAATCTCTCCGTTCTGATAGGCGGCTTGTTTACTAAAATCCACGAGGTCACGAATTTGACTTGAAGCACTCGGAAGCGAAAGATATGTTGAGCAATCAAGCTTGCATTTTCAAAGTAAAACTAATTGAGGAATAAAAGAAAAAAAAAAAAAGAATTATTTTATCAGTCATCCTTATCAAAATACTGCCGAAATGTATTGTTGACATAAGAACTGGGTTGCTATGACAAAAAAAACATTTTTTTTCTGCTCATTATTCAGAATGAGCTCCGCTACGTTTTACAGGCTCAAAGCTCCGTTTCTTTTCATGAAGGTGTACTGTCAGGTTTTACAATATCCCAACTCGGTCGCGGCTACGCCTACTTCCGCAAAATGTGCATTCCACCCCTGCCAAGACAACTTGCGGCGAGCCGCTAAATCACCGCCATTTATCGCGCGGGCCTCTTATTATACCGACGGCACGTTTGCTTAAAACGTATACAAAGCCAAAACACCAACAACGGACGGCAGCAAGTCAATACCTGTCTGCAGCCACACTTTGCACTCGAATATGTTGCGTCCGCATTCCAAAGATAATATGAAAAGGGACGCCGGATGAACTGCTCCTGCCTATCGGTAGCTTTTCAGAACTTTTTGACTGATTTTCCAATCTCGGGCTTTGTAATGAAAAGCACCTTTGCCCCTCCATTAACTAATTCGTACGAGCCGATCTTCCTTCTGAGCGGCAGCACTGAAGGAAGATCAGTTCCATGCATGTAAATTGAAGCGCGTGTACATATTGGCTGCTGGGGAGCACAATGTCAACACAGGAAATTACAAAGGGTAATCGATAAACACTTTCTGCCGGTAATATGATTCGCCCTTGAATAAACATACACCCACGAGCGACTTTCCGACAATAAATTTCATTTCTGTTGTCATGATGGACGCCGCAGCAGAAATGTTGCTGCTCGCTGTTTATATTCCTGCATTATTGAGGCTAACTAATGAGACATTTTTCTTTTTTTCTATTGATCATTTTTATTGGAACTAAGTATTTCAAGTCAAGTATCAAGTACAACTTTATTGTCAAATGTGCTAACATACAGCACAGATGAAATTTCCTCCCTCTTAAATAGACAACAGACAACAAGAGGAGCCGCTGCGGGTGCCCGCGCCGCCATCAAAAGAACACTTAACATAAAATGACAAAATAATTTCACTTATCAAGTACTTGGTATCAACAAGTACCGGTAGTCAAAGTACTTCGACTTGTATTTGGTCTTGGGGATAGGGCGGGGGGCACGTGGTATCAGTGCAGTAGTAGTTTAAATTCTGCAGGGCAATAATGACTTGCCACCAGGAACAAAACACTTGGAACTGGTAAGCGTGTGCAGGGCAAAAATATTTCCGTCACTTACCAGTGACGATTCCATAGTTGGGAGCCTCCACGATCGCGCCATAAAACTGGATGATGTTACGATGGCTGAGGACGCTGAGAATTTCAGCCTGGGCGGTGGACACACATGTCGTTTTCATGAAGCAGGGAGAAGAAAATCTGCATTTTTATGCTTACAAAACCTTTTATGTCTGAATTTTGGGGGTCTCGGAACGGATTGGGGCATTTACATGGAAAACGCGTCTCTACTTAGAAAAATTTCTAGTTAAGAAATTTCTTGCAGAACCAATTAATTTCGTAAGTAGAGGTACCACTGAATTTTCATTTTTCAAATATTCTTGTATGAGTTTTGTGTGCTTGGGTTTTTTTCGGATGTCCAATTGACCTTGCCGTGACCTTGCCGTTAGCGATTTCTGTTTACACTTTATCGGTCCTCCGTTTTTCGATAAATATTTTGGTTTCGTAGTTTGTCTGAGTTTGCGTTTGTGGGATTCGCACACCATCCGGTTCATTTCCAAACCTGGTCAGAAAAAGCCAAATTGAGATTCAAACCCGGAATGTGCGAGCCGTCTGCCAAATAGTGTTCTGATCAATATTAATGCTCACTTTTGATTGACACTATGTGCAATGTTCATAACTCTGGATACAGTGTTATAGAAATTGACAAATGAATGCCTTTTTGGTGGTGTCAGATCGAACACATTACATGCTGTATTATAGTTATGTAGCATACTAGAAGCGAAAGCTCGAGTGAACAGAAACCTGACAAAAGCACTTAATTCGTAAGTGAAGCAAAACACTGTAATTAAGCAAACAATTGCTTCCCCGCTTAAAAGATGACATTTTTTTTATTTCACCAGACTTGATCCCTGCAGCACTGAAGGAAGTTCAGCCTGTGATCTTGTACTCGAGATCTATAAAAGATACTCAAAATATGCTGTCAGAGGCCGACAAATGAAGCTTTTTCAGTGATTAATTCTTTTTTTTTTGTCTTTAAAACAATGTGTCGGTGCTTGAATCAGGGGCACCGTGTTTTGAAACGGTGCCAAAACAGGATTTGCCGAAAGGTTTCTTTTGCAACGCCATTCTCGTGGTGGGGGAGTATAATGACCATGAATGATGTGTGCGCAAGTCACCACATCCCACTAAACGGGCTGGCAATTAAAATGATTACAATCGTGACAATTAAAAAAAAGTAGAAAGTGTACATGAAAAGCCCCCAGGGCAATTATGACTCCCACCTCGTTCTCAATCTTGAGCAGCTTTTTCACGGCCACCTCTTTGTCCTGGGAGATCCATCTGGCCCGGTACACGCTTCCGAAGCTGCCGCCGCCACAGTTCTCGAAGAAGTGGATGTCATCGAACTTGATTTGCACAAAGGAGCCGCTATGAGACGACATCTCATTCTGACACTTGGCGCTGACACCGCTTCTGGAAAATCACAAGGATGAAAAAGTGGAATTACGGTTCATGTGGAAAGCTGTGTCTGCGCTTCCATTTATCATTGTTTTGTCATGTAAATGCAGTAATTGCTGCAGTACATAGAGAAAAGAAATAGACTTACAATCCACACCCGTTTTTTTTTGTTTTTTTTGGGGGGGGACCTCTATTTTCTGAAAAAAACTCCACAATTTTGCCATTTTTAGCTAAAAAAAAAAAAAGCTCTGGCTTTGACGCCATTTTGGGGCATCTTTGAGCCAAGGAACTATGTGGAAGTGATGGGAGGAATTTAATTTATATTAATAATCAGTCTTGCCTTGTCGAATAGAAAAATGTTTTGCACTGCATTGTGGGCAGTTAAAAAGTTTTATTGGGCGGACACAATTCCTGGCTTATTTTCTCTCTTACCTGCAGGAGCGCAACTACAACACCACTAGCCCTTATTTATTTATTTTTTTTGCACGGCACTTGTCTGATGCAAATTGCAGGTTAACTATCCACAGTTTTCTTTCTTTGGGCATTTTTATACATGGGTGCAGTTAGAAAGGGGCATTTGCGCCGTTGTGGGAGTGAACATAGACGGCCGACTCGATGACCGGCGTGCGCAACATATGTTTGCAAGGAATTGCAAGAAAATCTTCACATGCGGATGATGTAAAGTTGGTTGCTGTAAAGTGGGCACTTGGAGACAGCTTTCCACCACTAATTGTGTGTCTGGGCTATTGTAAAATCGTATCTGGGGCTTTAAATGTTACCTCGTCCCTCATTGGAATTGCTGCGCATGGATGGATTTGCTCAATTGTCACAGAGGGAGCCAATGCTCTGCGACCATTAACGCGTATTCATGCTACGCTAAGCCCTCGCGAGAAGCTGCTCCACGGGCCGGCCCGCTGTATTGTGTGTGCACTCAAGCAGGGTCACGGGGGAACGGTGACACTGCACCACTCGTTCTCGACGCTTCTCCCTCGACAGCAAACACGGCCGGAGGCGTGGCAGCATTGTTAAAGTCACATCATGCATAAGGATGGATGGCGTGTCCTCACATCCAATCACAGGCCACTTTATTAGGCACCTGCAAAAATCTTAGGCCGTCAAATACAAGATCTGCGTCAATTGTGAGGTTGAACCCGCGCAATGGTGAACTACTGGACTGTGTCATCGTTAGAGGCGTTTTTAATTTGGCTGCCACATTCAGCTCATTCATTCAGGAAATTGAGGATCTATGCGGGAGAACTGGATTTCGTAATTGGGGACTCTGACTCATTCTGACTGCAGAATGAAGATTTGGAAGAAACAAGCATACTGATTCCGTAGCTCCATCCTGCCGAGCAACTTGATATTTCCTCGGCAGAATCCAAATCAAACTGCATGAGACTAATGGGAACATTTTTTTCAAAAAGTCAGACAAAGACTTTATTGCACTGCAGACAGGCACAGGTGCACTCAGTGTAAAAACTGTTGCATCTTCATTTCCGTGCCAGGGAAAGTCGAGTTGACTTAGCATGTTTGGGAATTTGTCAAACCGCGCTGGGCCGTGCTGGGATACACACACATGGACATGATCTGGGTGGAAGGCAGCCTTACAAGTACCCATTACACAATGGTCATTTGTGATCACCCTGGCCAACTTGACATCAGCTCGCAGTTCCTCACAAACGTGCTTGGCGCGCTTCGATCTTCTGCGAGTCTATTTCTGCTTCCACAATGTCAATCACTATGTACGCAACTCTCCTGGGTTGAATTTGAAAGGAATGAGTTGAGCTGCTTTCATTGGGTAGGAAAAAAAATCGATTGTGTTCACTCCCACAACGGCGCAAGTGTCCCGATCTATCTGTGTCCATCTGCAAAAATACCACAAGAAAGGAAACTCCACCATGCGCACAGTTAGACTTTACACTGGACTTGCGCTTAGCACAAAAATAGGGCCCTATATCTCCACAATTCAGGACTACTTTGTTGTCAGTCTTTGCACAGGTTTTCAGCAATTATCTTCAAACACGCAAAATGTATTTAGAAAGAAATGGCTGCAATCACCTCACAAGGTCTGTCACATAAAGACAATTGCATTTGATCTGTGTTTGGCAACATTTATTCAGGTGCCATTTTATTTACGTTTGTTCGCCAATATTTTAAGCACAGCATTGAGGTTCAAATTGCACAATGTTACAGTGGCACGCAGCCATACTAAATACACTTTGTGGTTATAAAACAGTCTCGATTTTGATGATCAATTCATCCCAGTGCAATACTGTTTTGTTTTGTTTTTAGCCATGATGGTGATAACTTGGGGAGCGAAGTATTTTTGAAGGAGGTAATTGGGGATGGATGGATAGATAGATAGATAGATAGATAGATAGATAGATAGATAGATAGATAGATAGAATACACTAATATGAGGCTTTGAAAGCATCCATCATCTACATTTTAACATTCTGCATCATAGTGAGAGACATGCTCAGATATTATGTGGATAAGAGCGTATTAGTAGTACCTGGAGTAGTTGTAGACTAGTAGTAGTGGTAGTATGCATGGTCACAACAAAACGGAAAACATGACAAATTTGCAACTTCATAGCAAAACGTAAAGGGCGGGCTTTGATTTGAGAGTTGAAAGTTCCCAAACTATCGTCCATGAGGATGCCGAGCCACGCACAAAACAAAGCAATAGCGTACACAAATGTACTGTACACTCATCATACGTACCGCACACAAACTTTTTGGGAGGTCGTCAAGCGGCTCGTCGTTGCAGGAACACAAACTGGAAGTGAAGAACCTAAAATGTTCCCGGAAATCGGGCGATACGCGCCTCTTTTTTTTTTTTCACGTGCTCTACCCACGGCGGTTTTACTGGTTACACAACTTGACTTGATTTTAAGGACGAGGAGGACCGGCCTCTTTGGACCCTAAATTCTAATGACAACAGCGCTCTCTGCTGGCCACAAAACCAATTCTAATGACAACAGCGCTCTCTGCTGGCCACAAACAAGAATGATGTGTTGTTGCTGTTCCACAACAGTCCAGGTTGTCCTTGCTTAAAACAGAGTTCCACGATGGCGGCGACGTCACGCGAATGTTTACGTAAATCGAAAAAAAAAAAAAAAAAACAATGCTAGGCCAGACCGGCCTCTTTGGACCCTCAATTCTAATGACAACAGCGCTCTCTGCTGGCCACAAACAAGAATGATGTGTTGTTGCTGTTCCACAACAGTCCAGGTTGTCCTTGCTTAAAACAAGAGTTCCGCGATGGCGGCGACGTCACGCGAATGTAGCACAGAACTGCCCTAATTTTTAAATAAATATTTATGTATAATTTACAGCACAGAACAAGCTCACAAATATGTATAAATATTTGATACAAATAGATAAAATGATATCACGAATATTGAGACATTTAACGCAACACATACTGCTGTTTAGACCTGAAATATTAGATAATAATAATAACATCAGGTACCAGAGAAATGTTTACCTGCTTTCCTGAATTCTTCTTCTCTCTGAGCAACACTTTTACTTGCTGAGAATGCGTGCTGTGGTGCAAATATACAGCAGTGCAAACATCAATATTTGTAAACAGCATCTCATTATCTCTCATTACGTTTGATACAAATAGATAAAATGATATCACGAATATTGGGACATTTAACGCAACACATACTGCTATTTAGACCCGAAATATTAGATGATAACAACATCAGGTCCCAGAGAAATGTTTACCTGTTTTCCTGAGCACTTTTGCTTGCTGAGAATACGTGCTGTGGTGCAAATAAACAGCAGTGCAAAAATCAATATTTGTAAACAGCACCTCATTATCTCTGATTACGTCCCCCCCCAAGTGATTGTCTGTGTTGGGAGTTAAAGCGAGAGCAGCGGTGAAGCTGCCGTGTAACGCAGCCTTCCCTGATGGGTATCAAGATCTGCGAGGTTCGAGTCCATGAGAGAGCCGGGTCAGCGTTCTTTGGTTGTCGATCACGCTGAAGTGACGCACATAGCGCCGCACGTCGGGGTGGCACTTGTTCACCAGCGGTGACTCGGGACCTAATGGGCAAACGTAGCGAAAAGAATCAAACAAGTCACGTGGAACAGAAATGTCAAAGTTCTACAATCAAACAAGTCACGTGGAACAGAAATGTCAAAGTTTTTGTCCACTGGCAGAAACGTGATTAGGTAAATCTACACAATCTAATAAGATCCAACTTGAAGCAACTTGGTTCCAAGGACCTATGTTGGAGTGATTAGAAGAGCTTTATGTGGTGCTTTGTAGCCATTTTGTGGCATCTATATGATTTATTTGGGGTTATACATACAGTAGATAGAAAGATGGCCAGTGAAATACATTATGGTTCTTCATGACAAGAAATTTGCCCGATTTTGTCAAGAAATATTTTTTAACTCTCCTATAGGATCTTATTATATTGCGCACAGTTGCTAGTTAGTAGCTGTGTGACTTACTGAATGGCTGACTCCTACAATACCTCACAATCTTCACTGTATTTGCGATCATCCGCTAGGTGACAAAAGCCGTACAAATTAACAACTGCCTTTGACAAAAAACATTTACAGTACACTGAAAATAATCAGCTAAAACCTTACCATTTTCTCAAAATTGACCAAATTTTCAATAAATGTCTTGTTGCCCTCGTGAGTGAATGTCATATCTGCAAGGAAAGAAACAGGAAGCAGAGTTTGAGTCCAAACACGTTGAACTGCTGTGACAACAAACACCTGCTGACCTTTGATCAACAGCGGCATGAAAGGGATGATGGGAGGTTCAAGTTTGGCAACCATCAGTCGGTACACTCGATGGTTCCTGGATGGGTCCTGTCCAAAGAGTCACCCGTGTTAAAAGCGATCCATGACAACTCCACAATCAATATTGCACATATAAAAATACGAGACACAGGTTATCAATGGAAAAAAAAACTCTCAATGTGATTTTATTTATTTTTAAACATCCATAATTTTGTTCATGTTTTGCAGTGTGATGCCTTGACGTAAGAGTTTTATTCATTCCGTGGCCACGTTTGTAACTCAGACCACTGGCATCTAAAATCAACTCTCCCCATTGAAATGAATGGAAATGCCACTAATCCGTTCCAATCTTCCCAAAAGACACCACATTTTGAGCTACGTTTCGTGACATACTTTAACATGACATAATGAACTAAAAATTCCTCCTCAATGCTGCTATTGTATCCTGTTTTTATCTATCTACGTATCAGTCTATCCATCCCATGTGAGACAATAGTAATGCTTTGAAAACACTGGAGCCGCCTCTCTTTACCATCAAGTTTTCAAATTCTCCATAGAACTTCTTGAATTTGCTAGGAAGTTTCTGGAAACACAAAAGAGACATTGTGTTCATGCGTTTTCAGGAAATGAAAAAAATGAGTGATGGGGGGGATAAAAAATAGTGAGAGACATGCCAAACACTGTATGTACCAACCTCCCAGGTCTGATTCAGCCTGCTGACCGCTGGGTTGCTCAGCCCCATGACAATAGCAAAGAAGGCATTCAAGTTCCTGTGTTCCTTGCAGCTTTCGGCACAAAAGAAAAGTAGTCGTTCAAAGGAAGTGAATTGGTGAGATAACGTGAAGTGAATGTTCTTACTGGGATGCAATCTTGATGAACTTTTTGAGCAGCTGCACCCTCTTGCTGAGCTGCGGGCACAGGCAGACCTCCGTGATCACCCAAAACTGAATTTCATTGAACCTCTTTAGGAACAGGTCCAGGTTCACTGTGCTTTTCTTCACGTTTTGCCTCCCAAAGATGTGGTAGATCAGTTCAAGCTGTCAGAGAGGGGTTGCGTGTTTTTTTTTTAAATAAGAAAAATATCACTCTATTATACAGTATACTTTCCAATAACATACAGTCATGGCATAATTAAGTTGAATGTAAAGAATGAAACATTTTCTGCTTCAGTTCAATTGGTGTAGTGCATTCTCTGGCCACCTGAGGGCAGTATACCCATATACATGGAGCTGGCCGAAACTATGAAATTACAGTAATATTATCCATCCTTTTTCAACACCGCTTCTCCTGAAGGGAGTCGCGGGGAGTGGCCGGAGCCTATCCCAGCTGAATTCAGGCGGAAGGGAGTCTCCATCCTGAACTGGTCGCCAGTCAGTCACAGGGGACATATCGAGACAAACTTCATTTTCGGTCGCTCAACAAACCTCATGAACACAGTTGAAAAGCTCCCAGTCATATCGCGTCAAATGGTAAGCAACATCCTTGGTGCTCATCCACTCAAAACTCGACAAAGAGCCTGCAGATGGACCCTCCTGCTCCGGCAGGGGGGTCTAGATGAAACAAATAAAAATAAAATTCATGGCAGAATTGTAATCCAGTACAACAAAAATGCAGTACAACAAAAATACAGGGAATATTTGATCAACACACCAAAGAATCCAGCTGATCCTTGAAGCAGGCAAAGAGACGCCCATTGATGGTAAGAGTGGAGAACACGGACACATCAGTGTGTTCGAACACGACTTTATCTGCTCACAAAACACAACGCGCGGGTCGGCAAGTTTTTCGCACAACAGATGGATGATAATTCCCCCCCCACCCCCACCCACTTAATTAGAGGAACGCCTTTGGAGCCGCTGAACGCTCTCACCTCCAGCCGAGCTGAGACGGACCAACAGGAGGTCCTCCACTGAGCCCATCTTGTCGGCCACGGCATGCAGGACCTCTCCGACCGAGGCGGAAACAAGCGCTCGGATGGTGATGTAAGTGTGGTCACAGCAAAAGACTTTGAACAGAACTGAGGACAAGAGTCAAGGGAAAAAGCAAACTGCATTTTTTTGGTACTATGGAATGAATGGAGCCATTTGTAAAAGAAACAAGATTGTTGCTGCACTGCTTATGCCAGATGTGGCACATATCACTGATGGTTGTTTCATCGAGTTCGACTCAACTTTCATCACATCATAGTCGACTGGGGGGGAAAAAAAAAAAATCTTCGTCGAGACTCACTTTCATCGTTGCTCTTAATAGGTTGACACTTTTGCATCTCGTCATCTCCCCTATTGAACTGCTCGAGTAGGACGATGTGCTGTGAATGACTTTAACAGGTTAATTTAAAGCACATCCATAGTTTCTGATCAGAATCGGAATGAAAGCTTTTGAGACGTACCTTTCTGTGTGAGCTTCTGGCATCATCAGTGCTGAAATGGGGAGGGGGGGACAAGGTGTGGCAAATCAATCAGAATTCGCTTTGATTGAACGGCTTTGATACGGGAGTCCTCGAACCATAAAATGAAAGGCGTGTTTTAAAATGAAATAACATACTTGTGCTTGACAATTTTTTCCAGTTCTGGTAGTTGCTCACTGAGTGGTGGAAGTGATTCAGCGTCATTAGATACAGCCGAAAGAAAATCCTGCAAAAAAAAAAGACAAACGTCATTGCACAAAATCATCACCAAAAACAGGGGTGTGTAGACTTTGGAAAATCCACTGTATTCTCTCCTACGAAGATCGGATAGCAACGAACCTCCAGGAAGACCACTGAGGTGTCTTCCTCTTGCAACTGATCACCATGCAAGGTGGCCCACCGCACGACCAGGCGGATCACACGACGCTTGTTGTTGAGCGCGTAGTCCAGCTTCTCCTGTTCGGAGCCCGGTGAGGCCTGGGCATGGTAGCTGAGCACCAGTTAAGGACCGGCCAAGCACAAGAGTTGAGCGGATGGAAGATGATGTCACGTCGACACGCTTCCACGGTGCGGAAAAAGGATATTGAGCCATCAACACTGGACAAAGTTGAATGTTTGGCATGAAGACGCAGTGCATGAGCACAAAATCATCTAAGGCAGCATCTGGCCGAGATAGATATGGAAAAAAAAAAAAAGAAACAGCAGATCAAATATGTGTTTTATGCATGCATAAAGTAGACGGTCTGCGCCGATACTGAAGATAAAAAAATGTTGACAGACTGAATAGTGATTTGGCATTGGGGCAGTGTGCCAACAGCTCAATTATGTGGTGCTTTAATTTGGACGCTAGGCTCTTTTTTTTTTTTTTTTTTTTTGGCTGTATTACAATTTCATATTTAATACAGAGTGGTTTGAGAAAACTAATGTCTGTGCACTTTTGCCGCCAGGGAAAAAAAAAAAGTGCCGTTTCTGAATCAGCCACAACTGCGGCCTCTTAAGCGCTGCAAGATTTCTTTGTGGACGAGTTGGTTGATTCTCTGGCCCACATGAAGAAGAAAAATCATAGTTTGGTTTGGAAATATACCTTTTGTGATACCAGTCTTTGAACTTTTAACACAACTTTGTTCTGAGCTCAGACACCCTGGGTCCGCTTTTGAAAAAACTACGAATGCAAAAAAAAAAAAATTGTCATGTTTCTCTTTAACTTTTGTAACGTTCTCGGGATGTAGCCTTGTTGAACGATGGCTGGCCATTTTTTAACACACCAAAACACCGTTGGAGAAAATTTACCTGATGCTGAAAACTGAGAATCCATTCGCATCATCTCAAGCAGGTGCTCCAAAATTTTCTCTGGTGTCCCTGACATGACCTTGTACCTGGAAAAACACATAAAAAAGGGTCATAAAGGAACAGCAGCTTTAATGCTACTGGATGGATGCTACTTGTGGATACGTCTTTTGTATGCCGACAGTCAACTACAGTAGATGTTTCAACCGCCAAATATTATTTATATATATTCGGTCAAAACCTCCAGAATATATCCCACCTTATGGTCACAGGGTTTTTCCATGGCAAGACAATGAGGCACTCTTAAGTGGCTACGCGGTCTGCTGCCAACAATTTGCTGGCTTACGCACATTTGCAAACTTGCCAACACCGGGTCTACCATGCACCCGAACAGATTTACACGGTGGGCTCCTGAGCCCGATACGGAATCTCCACAATTGAGTGCGACATAGTTCTCATTCATTGCACATGTTTTCAGCCACGTATTATCTTCAAACAGGAAAAAATGTTTGCATTAAGTCTCTGAATACCCCGAAACGCTCTCTTTACATTAATATATTTTTTAAAAGGTTGGTATTCACTTGTAATGGGAGGTTGAGGCTCCATGGTTGTCGGATCGACAGCTACTGAGACTCTTCTCTAACACCAGGACGTCTTGACCGTGCTCTTTCAGGCGCACTGTGTTGGCCTCTACGTCCTGCACAGAAAAAAAAAAAACCAAGAGGTTCCAAACTTACATATTACTCCATTATGTACTAGGATTCACCCAAGTTTCTCGTTTGTGACGAAGTTTTATAATCGCGAGTAAAGGGGAATACTGCTGTCAAAGGGTCAGTCTCGTGCAGTTTGCATTTTTCGCCAACAGAGGGCGCTAAAGCTCATCAGTACAAGGGCGTGTGGGAGTAGCTAGCTGCATGTATCCAAAAGCAACAAACCCTCAAAATCCTGTTGAAGTCCTCCTTGTCCACTCTCAGGAAGTGACAGTTGTCCTCTCTCAAGACAATGGAAGCAGCGCGGGGGGCATCGTTGACAAGAGCAAGCTTCCCAAAGTCATCTCCCTCATGAAGTGTACAAACAACACCCTGCGGGGTCAGATCGGGCCATCAGTTAGCCAACTGAAACTACAGAACGGCATTGATCAATTTCAAAAAAATTTAATAAAATGAAAAAAAGAACAGACTTTTCCATAGATGACCACGTTGACCGAGCCCTTTAGGATGATGTACCATGAGGTACCCTCTTCGCCTTGGCTGAACACTGCGAGATTGATGAGAATGAGAAAAATCGGAAAAAGAATTTCTTTGTGAATGGTACCATTCATTCTATCATAATACTTACACACTGTTCCTGCTTTGGCATGGGACTCAAATATGAGCACGCCCATCAGTTCTCTCTTGACCTGTGTGGAGAGAAAGAAATACAAATTAGATGACTAAAATAACTAATTGACTTGTGCAATGTAAGAACAAGATTTTTTTTTTCCATTCATATTCTTCACTCAGATAATAAAGGATACCAGCAAATCAGGGGACCGTATTAAACAAGTACAGAGAAATAAATGCATTTCAAGGGGTGATTTGGGGGTTGGCATATTAAATTAAGGACATTTCATACTCAGAAAATTACGACAATACTGAAGAAGAAAAAAAAAAAAATCTCCTCACAGTGGTGGAAAGGTGCGCTAAGGCCTTGATGTGGAGCAGTTCCTCGCAAATGATCTCTAAATCGTCTTCTGTTCTCTCAGATGGCCTGCCAAGAGAATATAGCGCGAGGTTATTGTAACATCACACGGATGAACTGACATGAATTGTCTGGGAAGCTCACCGCTTCCTCAGAATCATCCTCATGTAGGCGTCAGGCCCCATCTGCGAAAGGAGTACCAAAGTATCCTGCAGCTCGTCTTGGCTCTGCCTCCTCTCCTCCTCGTCGGGTAAAGACGTCTCCTCTTCTTCATCGTCCAGGAAGCGGTAGAAAAGGTATTTGTCCTGGAAGCTTGGCTCCCGGTCCACTGGGTCACATTCAGTGAACATAACAACGATGGGATGTGATGCTAAACAAATTGCGAGGATGAGAAGACCCGTCTCACCGTGGCAAAGAACGCCTTCCTCCATAAGCACCTGCCACATGGCCACAGCTTGAAGGCGAGAGCGCACACAGGAGCTGTGCTGCATCTGCCAGTCGACCATCTCCGTTCCCACACAACACTGCCTGGTAAAACACACCAAAGAGACCTTGTTGAGAATTGCAACGACCTATTTATGATAAGTACAAACCATTCCAGGAAACCCTCCTTCATCGTGGGTTTTTGTTTGAGACGGTGTAAATTTGAAAGAAGAATGAAAACAGGAAGCATTTCATCTCGGTATTTCTTCGTTTTAAGATAATTGAGTGTCAAATCCTCTTCAATCCTGCTTTTTACACCCACAGAAAGCTTTGGCTGTCAATTCAGTTTATCGTGTACATCTTTGGACATTGATTAGATGATTAGAAATAACGAGATTCATTTAACCCCTGTGGTGGAGGCGGGATGACAATATATCAAGTACAGTGTATCGCTATTGTTCGCAACCCCTCTATGTTGTGTAGTTTTTAATTTATTTTTTTTAATGGTTTTCAAGTTATCTTTTACAGTTTATAGTGTTACACAGACTTGAGAGCAAAATCCAAGATGTCAAAGCTTTGTTCTATTCTCAGGGTGCAAATTTACTTTATCAGCTGCTGTTTACTTAAATCCACAAAGTATTTATTTTCACTCTCCCATGATTTAGCATTTGCGTGTTTGGATGTAAAAATGTGTTGAATTCACCTGTATGTTTTCAGATGGTACTTTCTGTCTCGGATCATATGAGGCGCTCTGGAGAGGATGGCGTTACGGAGAACCTTCCCCGCGCGCAGGATCTTTCCAGAAGGCACCTGAACTCAAATGTGTAAAAATGGCACCATGAAACGTCGCAGTACGTTTTCGAGTGCTATTTCCTCGGCAAAACTATCAATCAGACGGAGTGTCATGTTATGTAAGGCGGGCAGGAAAAGGACAACAACAGCAAGGTGGGACAGGATGGAAGATTGGACAGCGATCCCGTTTATATTTAAACCAACTTTAAACAAATGCCACATTCTATTCATGCTGTGACTGTAAAGGATGTGGTTACGTCAGGTGATGCAGAAGCCATTTTAAGAAACGTCGAGCAGATAAGCAGAAGCTCCAAAGCAAGACAGAAAGGAGAAAGTACCTTTTTGGGATTTTCGGTTGGAGAAGCAAACGAGTTGTTACTTATGTTCTCGTTGTCCGGCGTTCCTGTTTGGGCGAGCAATAAATATACAGTGGATACGGTTACCTCAATACGGAAATATCATCACAGTTTTCTGATTGACTTCACCTAACATTTGGACGGATTGCATTTTGCTGTCCAAACACAAAAAAAAGTTGAGCATATTGGCTCAATTAAATATTGTTATGTGAGATTAACCGAAAACGATAACCCCAAAGCCACTTTATTATTTAATGAATTTAATCCTATTTGTGGATTTAAAAAAAACAAAAAAAAAACCAACCTATTATCCTCCATCATTTGTCATTGTTTTTGTGCAAAGGTCAAAGCAGTGAGTTTTATTTTCGTGCAATTTTGTGGCATCTTAGGGCCAAGAAACTATGCCAAAGTAGGTTGAGGAGTTTCTTTTGGACAAAAGCAGTACTTTGCCACAATCTTATGATATCTATAGGCAACTCCAAATCTTTTTTTTTTTTTTTTTTTTTTTTTTTTTTTGAAAGGGGTGGGGGGGCTTCACTGGTGGATTTTCAAAGCGTGTAGTGGTTACCATATCGGCCTCGTTCTTAAGTTCAGGATTCGAATCTCGGCTCCAGCCTTCCTTTGTGGAGCGTTGGTCCTCCGAAAACATTTACATGTTCGGTTACTTGTGCATTATTTTGAAGGCAAGTGTGATTGGTTGCTTGTCGGTGCCCTGCGATTTGCTGGGGATCAAAGTCAGCTGACTCTGTGACCGAAGCCGGATGACCAACGCTGACGGCATAAAAGTTGTATAAAGCGCAGCATCTTAACATGTTTAATTTACACACCGAGAAGAAAATTGTACTGAAGTGTAAGTGCAGGAGCGGGCGGCAGCCACCAACTGCATGATTCTTGTATGATTTCCTAATGCATTCATGCACGGTGCATAGTGTGAGGTACTCCACTGTACGTTGGTGTAGAAATAGTAAAGTGGCATTCCTACAGGGATGCTCTACTCAAAGTGACGAAACAGTTTAATAACAGCCTAATAACTTCAGGGCTCGAGACGGAGAGAAATTTGGGCACCCACGCAGGCTTTTTCCTCAAGGGTACACCTAAAAAAAAAAATACGAGGTTGGCAGAGTAATATATGAGTGAGACTCTCCATACCTTTGTACCAAATGTCTAATATTTTGCAGTTTTTTTGTGAACAGAGCCTGAGTCTGTTGTACTTTTTAATTTATGCAAGGTATTTTTTGGATTCTACATTTCAATGCCAATGTTCACTGTTCTTGAGAATTACAAGTTATTTGCTCTTGAAAAAGGATACCGTTGATTTGTAATAGCAACATGAAAAAAAAACCACAAAAAAAAACAAACAAAGTCAATGATATGGTTTGTCATGATAGTTTTGGGGAAAAATATACTCTTCTAAAACGTGCGTTATTGTGACAAGTCTAAGTGAGTGACCTACGCCCATCAAATAGAGAGTGAAAATCGCTGAGAATGAAATGAAAAGATGCTAATGGCACTTGACAGCTTATTGAATATTAAATTAAGGCCTGATATGTTCAAAAGTCATCACCGACGCTCTGACGCAAAATCACTTCAAGCAGCTCAATGTGAGAGTAAGTAACCTTTCTTTTGGAATTGTGATTCAAATCAAGCACCTATAACTTTTGTGCTGGTGCAGACAAAGGAAAAAATGTTGGTGACACTCGTCCAACGTGCAAAAAGTTCATCCAGAGCCCTGGATTTTGTGTTTTCATTAGTCTAAATATTGAGGACATTAAAAACAATGCATTTAAAATATTTGCTTTTTGTATGAAAAAAAAAAACTATTTCTTCATTCAAATGTCTCATGCCAATGTTATCCAAAACAAAAACACAAATCGACATGCGCCTGCATGTTTTGTCTTTCTACCGCTATTTGAAATTCAAATGTGTTATAATATCCTTCTGTGTGCCTGTCAGCATGTCTCCAAATAATTAACGCTGTCAAAATAAATCCAACTCGTGAACACATTATGTCCGAGCTGAATAACTCAGAGAACCTAAAAAGGTCACATCACATGCAATAGCCTCAACTGAGCAGGCTCAACTTTTCATGAAAAAAAAGGAACAGCTATTTGTCACTGTCATTGTACAAGACCACAAAGCCCCTGTGAGAGCTTTGTTTGAGCAAAGCTCGGTCAATATTAAGTTAACTTGCACCAGGAACGCTTTGCGAAAAAAAAATATCAGCTTTTATAATGTTGCAACTACTGGAGCAAGCGGAAGTCTGGCAGACAGGAGGTCTGCTTCAGCAGACTTGAATCATGTTCCTGCGTGTGCAAAATATCACGATGCTGTCACGCTGAATGGTCGATTCCCCCCTTGCGGATCATCAAGATATCACGAATCAATTTTCAACATTTGAAGGAGTTCACGTGAACAAAAACCCTCAGCGTGAGCTTCAACAAATGCTGTGATAGAGTGTTTAAAAAAAAAAAAAAAAAAAAAAGTGTCACTGAGATGACAATCAAAATGCAGTTACTCACTGTCGGCACCAGCCTCCATCACACTATAGGGGGGGACGAGGACTCCCGCCATGTGCTGATGAAACTTCTGTAATAAATAAATAAATACAGAAAAACAAGCAGTCGTGGTGATCAAAGAAGGAGTTAAAGGGTACACTTATGGAAAGACCAAACTTTAATTAAAAAAAAAAAAAAAAAAAAAAAAAAAATCAAATTGACCATATTTCAAAACATGAGTTTTCCACCCGACAGCGAGGATATTTTGCATTTTAACATTTTCAACCCTACGCATCACCTTCATGTTCATCCTTAATGCGCACCCGTATGGAAGCTCACTTTCAAGTCCTCCTTTCATCTTGTTACGCAACCGCTAGATTAGGCATCTCTCAGTGAGCGCGTAGCCCTTTAATGGCATCCACGATGCGGAGAGCCACCGAGTCAGCAGAGCATGACTGAGTCTTATACATCATTGTTCCCCTGCAGTCATCACTGACATTATGTAATGAGCATCGTGAGTCCAAAAACAGCTCATGAGCCATTCAAATATTCAAGGTTCTGTGACCCGAGAGTTGAACTCCGACGTGGTGGTAAACTACAATGTAAAAATACATTTCCAAAATAAAAACCTGTAACAATGTCAATATCCTGTCTAGCGTCCGCTCAACACGCCTAATTCATCTTGAAATAAACTTGAAACGAACCATTAAGTAACTGACAAGATTGGTTTAGTGATTCAATTGAAGTTGAAATTGAAGGAATTGTTCATCTTTTAAAATTAGCGAACGGCTCTCATTGAGTCGCGCACAAGTGTGACGGTTCTTTAAGCCATATACATTATTATTAAAAATGTGTTAATGTCTATTACACACATTTTTAAAGCTTTTCATTCAACCTTGCAACATTAAAGGGGAAGTCAACCCCAAAATTTTCTTGACAGTTATGTTTTATACACCCTGACTAGTTTAAACGCGGCATTCTGGTTCATATTCCGTTTGTGGAATATGAGCTAAGCAGCAAAATCCACCCGTTTTTAGCCATCTCGGTAGACGGCCATTTTGCCACTTGCTGTCAACCGAAAATGACATCACAGTTGCTCGGGGCTCAGGTAAAAAACAATCACAGCTCACCTGTTTTCTGAAGCCAAGGCAGGATTAGTTGTTACCTGAGCCCATGAGCAACTGTGATGTCATTTTCAATCAACAGCAAGTAGCAAAATGGCCGTCCCCTGAGATGGACACAAACGGGTGCAATTTTACTCATATTCCACAAATGCAATATAAATCAGCATTAATCAATACTTGCACTTCGAATGGAAATAAAGCTGTCCCGGTCACTTTGACAAGACATTTTGTCTTTGTTGACAATCAAGGGATTTACGATTACCGAGGTGCAGTCAAACCAGACGTCGCTTGAGCAAATGAACTCCACCCACTGAGCCAACAAAGCTGGCCTCCCTGAGGCTTCGAACCGTTCCATCCTGTGGTTGGGGGCTCGGTAATCTCCAGGAGGATTACAACCATTTATCAGCTGTGCAAAAAGCATTCATTCTCCTCTTCTTAATAACGATTTTTGCGTCATCCAATGCATCAAGCACACATCCATGAAGAACGACCTTGAAAGCATCAAGCTCAACTGAAACGTGTCATTTTCTGATTTGTGTCCATCAATGTTGCGACATCGTTTGATTATGCACCAGGGCTGTGCGATAATGGGAAAAAAATCATTCGTACCATTATTTAGACTGATATTAAAATCACGACATGATTATTCAATGATACCAAAACTCGCCTTGACCTCAAAGAACAACCTGAAAATAAATGAGTAAAAATGAATACCCGCTGTTCGTGCTGACCGCGCTTTGGCCTCTTAAGGGCTGCGTGGCACACACAATAACTTGAATATAAAATGACTAAAAGTAGGCGCAATGTATTATTCTAACTCATTTTTTTCATATTAGAAAGAATATATGACAGTGAGTCTTTCTTATATTACCTGTCTATATGTGCTGCTACAGCGTTTTTGGGATATCTCGTGGTCATTTTTGCTGGGCAGTCAAGCAGAAGTTTACATTGAGATGGCAAGATAAAAATGAAATCAAGGTAATAATATTTAAATATGCTACGTTCGGAGTGGGCAGTAGGCTATATCCGGAATAAGTTTGTCTTACGGTCTAGAATTCCACTTTATAGACCAAAAGCTTGTTGATGATGTAATCGTATCCGCCTCCGTGCGAAATTGGCTTCAAGCACATCTGAGAAGTTTTGTTCCCACTAAAGATAGAGATGTTGACCTCCGGCTTCCTTCATGCTGCAACACTTTGTTGCATTGTGAGTATCTCTGTGCCTGAGATTTGGAAAACTCTACCCCGGTGGACAACATGACTCACATCTCAGACTAGGGCAGAATCATTTCGAAAAATATATCTAATTGCGATATTTTATTTTCCTAACCAATATTGCAATTAGAATTTATTAGGCAATGTTTTTTTTTCCAGGTCCTCTTCTCATGTATTATTTAACATATGCAATAAATTAATCTGCAGTTCAATTAACAAAATCATTGGTGTTATTCGTAAATGTTTTGACCTCACAGATTACACTAAAATGAAAGACAAATGAATCATGAATGAACATGAAAGACAGTTAATTGATCTTCTTCTATTATAGTTCTTCACTTACAAAACACTCGCAGTCTTAAGAGTTCACCACGACAATTTAACCCTTTCAGGGCCAGCGGGTTACAACAGCGGACAAACAAATGCTGCTCACCTGCTACCTGCGTATCTTTGGGATGTTATTGACTGCAAAATCCCACACGCCCTCCTAATCCCAGTCACACAGCAGTCATGGATTATAGGTGACATCCAACGTGGTCGCTCTCTCACTCAGAGAGCAAAATGAGTTGGCTGTGTCATTCTCACACTGCGGCCAGTAGACTGTTTCTGAGCAGCGGTTACTAAGTGATTACTTTCTCTCTCTCTCTCTCTCTCTCTCTCTCTCTCTCTCTCTCTCTCTCAAGGAAAAAAAAAGGTGCAAATGTGGTGCTAA
>NW_017806274.1:275921-322154 GCF_001891065.2 Hippocampus comes | reverse complement strand
CTCTCCCTCTCGCTCTCTCTCTCGCTCTCTCTCCCTCTCTCCAAAGAAAAAAAAAGTAGCATATCGGTGCTAAGGAACAACCAGTAAATGAGTTGAGGAGCTTCATGTCGTGCTGTGCCGCCATCTTGTGGCATCTTTGTGCAAAAGGAACTACAGTGAATTGAGGTGAAGACCTTCATGTAGTGTTTTGACAGCATCTTGCGGTGTCTTGGTGCCAAGGCACTATGTCAAAATAAGTTGAGGAACTTCATTCAGTGCTTTGCCACCATTTTGTGGCCTCTTGGTGCCATGGGATTATGCTGAAGTGAGGTGAGGAGCTTCATGTAATGTTTTGCTATCATCTTGAGGCATTATGTGCAATTAGAAACCTTTTTTGGGGGGGTTGGGGTCAATTACTTACGTTTTTTTACCAAGTTTTTTTTTTTTCCAAACACAGGAAATCAGAATCAGGAAGACTATGATACAATCAACTCTAATTTTGGATTAGTTCCTGATTTTTATTGATCAATGCTTCAATTAAAATAGGCATACGTTTAAGACAAGGCGGCTTTGTAATGGTGAACGTTAATTTGGCAAAGACTGTGGACTGGATCAACAATGCACATAGCCCAAAACTCCCACTATGAAACCCTCGATATTTGTTTTTTCTTTTTGCGTGTGGTAGATCTTCAGAGAACTTTGAAACTATCCGCCTTGTTCTGGGTGTGGTGCAATTCATCTTTTGGCAATCTATTTGTATTATTTGAAGGTAATGATGGTCATTTCCTTATCTTACAGTTTTGAGTCTGGGTCGTTTGATGATGTAACAACTCCGAGCATGGAGATAAGGAAATAATACGGATACAATCGTCCCACTCTTGCCATGCACTCGGACAGACTGTGGCCTGGGATGTGACCAGCTTGGTATATCCACAACCTGCCCCATCCACTCAATCCTTTAGATATTAGATGGCACACAGTGTCCCTGTCATTTCCTGTTCATCATCTTTTCCTGCAGGCTGCTTCTATATAGACCAATGGCAGTGACACATAACACAATATCCCCCCACCCACTCCCTCGGTCACGCCCGAAGCATAAACACATGAGCAACATGTACAGCTTTAAGCGTTGTTGACACACTTAAATCACATCTAATGCAGTAATGTGGAAATTTTCGTGACATTTAAAGCAAAACATTCAAGTTTTCTCCACCCAGCCATGTGCTTCCTTACAATCCAGGCTTTCCTGTTTTAATCACGTTAGCCATTACCAGAGAAGCAAAGTGAGAAGAAAAGTGATGCACGCACTGCTCTGCTCTGTTCTGTTCGATAAAAAAAAGTCACGGGACCACTCGCGAGAAGTGGACAGAGTCTTGCTCGTGTCACAACCCTGAGTCACTGTAGAAGCATTAAGCAATGCAACACATCCAAATATGAAAATTGACATGCCAGAACCTTACTATTCATCCAATATGCACGAGTCATGGAAATAAAAAAGTTTGTTTTGTTTTTGTTTTTTGAAAAGGTGAATTTACAATAGCCTCCAAAGCTGCACACACACACACACACACACACACACACACACACACAAACTGGTTTGAGTGCAGTGCAGTGCAGTGGTTTCTCTGGCAAAGGCAGCCAACCACACATCTTACTTGACTGACAATCTAATGAGACTCAACACAATAGCTCGACAAAAAAACAACCTACACTGCATCAGAAAACTATTCCCAATATGTAGCTAATCAAGGTTAAATGGGGTGGGATCATATTCCAACATACGGTTGTTGTTTTAATCACACAATATTGTTAAATAATCAAAACTACACCGTTTTTAATACAGGGCTCACTGCTTTCCATGTGTAGTCAATGTTGTGGCTGGTAATAATTTCAATGAGACAATAGGAAGCTACTGTATACAAGGGAAAACGATTGCCGAGTAGTCTCATCGTACTTTGATCATATCGCTCTTCACAAGAATCATTCCACACTTCAAGGCCTCTGTCAATTAAATGGCTGCAACTGCCAGCACGTCACCCTGGGGAGTGGGTTGGGATGGAGTTCTTCATCAGAACCGGCAGGGATCATTTCGAGTTTGATAGCATCAGGCACGAGAAGACATTTCCCCCGTACTTTGTTCGTGAAACTGGCAGCGGTTAATAAGACCCTGTGCCAGAAAATTATTCAGGAAAAAACGTCCCCACAACAAGAGCCTAACGATGAAGTAAATTATGCAGATTTCTCGTTGGTAACGCTCCAGCGGCGAGAAATCTAACAACGGAAAATCAAAGTAAAGCTGTAAATGGTTGTCAGGGTTTATTTGACGCAGACTTTGTGGAAGACCAAAAGCTAGAAGAGAACAAAGGAAACATTGCTGGAAGAAATTCTTTTTTTTGTTTCAAACACAAATCAGCATGAAATATCAAATGAACATACAGCGTATTGCCCTGCCAAAATTGTAAAACATGGCAACAACTTCAAAATACAACAGTTCCTCACTATAGATGCCAAGTATCATTTTGAGCAAGCTCGGTTCCACAGCATGCCACAACACTGATGAGTCAAAAAGATCTCATGCGAAACCAACCTTTGCTTAGGTGATGGCAGGTTATTTCCACGCAAGACGCCACACATCCATCTGAATTCAGGCCTACAAGTGCAGCCTGAGTACAGCCTCCAATTTAATGCCCTTCGTCCCAAAGGAAATGGGCTGTCTCGCTCAGGAAACCAATTCAGAGCGGCAACACGAGTCGAATCAACAGACGCCTCATACGCAGTTTAAAGTATAAACTCGTGCATTGCACGCTATTCATGTCGTAAGAGAAGAATGAACTTGAATTCTTGTTTTGGTTGACAAGAACGCACGGTGGCGATTTGTTTGTTCTGTAAAAGCCTACTGGTGCCATCTAGTGGTCATAGCCTCAAACTGAAAAGTTGTCACAAAAGTAAATAAGATTAATTCGCCAACAAATTGCTTTATTTGCGCTATTTGTAGTTGAGTCACTTGTTTGACGTCAAACAGTAATTAGCAGAAACTGTGTATACTAAGGTTTAACGGACCAAAAATTGCATCTACTTGTCTCTCACCGTTTTTACGGCCTTTCTGTGTGGAGTTTGCATGTTGTCCCTGTGCCTGCGTGGCTTTTCTCCGGGTATTCCGATTTCCTCCCACATTCCAAAAATATGCTTGACAGGTTAATGGAACACTCTAAATAGTCACTAGGTGTGAGTATGAGCGCGAATAGGCTCCAGCGCTGGTTTTCCATCTATTTATGTTAATATAAATACTGTTCATTAGTATTTGAAAATATTGATCTATATTCGCTCCGATGTCCCACAAGAATCCTACATCCTCAAAGTTTTCTGATAGTGAGCCTAAGAGCCACAGGAAGAGGCTTTGCTGAATTGCTGATGAAGTTTAAAAAAGAATGTTTATGCTACACACGTTTTCATAAAATATATTTATGTGAGTATTTGTAGGTTGACACTTTATAGGTGCTCGATTTCGTTACTTTCCTCCAGTCTGCTGCATGGCCATCTCTGTCTGATTTCAGGAGCCAATAAACCAAATGCACTACGCCTGTCTGCCAAAAGAGTGCAGCATTCACTCTGTAAAGGATCATTTGACTTCAACATGGACAAAAAAAGGTTTGAATACAGATTTATCGTGGAGGATTTTGCTTCTTTGCTCAGCCCAGTGAATAATATAATCTATTCTTCAGTCGTGGAAGCCAAAACTGGGGCCACACTGTGAATCGCAGAGTACCCGCATCCGTGCCATGCTGCATACCACCCTGAAAGTCTGGAGACACAAGACAAGACAGTAATGTATACTGTACAATCTGTAACCCTCACAGCAATTTGGACACATCACACATTGGTGTATGCTTCCAAAAGCAGAATTTCAAGAAGTTTGATCAGTGTTTGACCACTATCTGAACAGATATCATCACCTGCTTGTTTCAAAATCCTACTCTTTCACCATTGCGTGAAAGGTTGCCATAGGAACCATCGCCTTGGCTGTGGCATGCCATGTTACCCCAAGGAGAAAGCCCACTCACTGTGTATATAAGGCCTTTCAGACCCATTGTTGCTAGGAGATGATCCCGAAAGCTTGTAATAGTAAACACAATCTAATCGAAATGATCCAATATAAATGCCATGCATGCATTTTCTTCCAAACGTGGCATTTGTATTAGATTCACCCCGCTTGGAAAGATACTACATAATGTCTTTAACTGTAAAAAATATTTTTTAAAACGCTGTCAGAAAGATAAATTGACTGTACAGATGCATTTTCAAATGGTGTGCTTAGAAAACCAAAACCGGTATAAATCATTTGACACGTTTTGAAAGTTTGGTATTTCGCTCAGGGGATCAACGGTTCAAAATTTCCATTTTCATCACTCGTGGTATGCAAAGATGAAATCGTCACGAACAGGGTTCGAACCTGTGCGGGGAAACCCCATTGGATTTCGAGTCCAACGCCTTAACCTCTCGGCCATCGTGACTTCGTTAAAACCGAGTCATTATTTCCTTTTTGGAGGCTTCAATTAAAAGCCGGAGCGTTTCATTGCAACTTTTGTATTGGATCTCATTTGAGGTGTACAATGCTGGTGCCGTACTCATGTTAAAACATTTATTTATTTACATGTCCTGTTGGAGAGGAGTTGGTCTAAAATCCAACGGAAATGTTGTTTAGAACAGCGATAAGTGACGCTGCTCAGATGTTTTCCTCTCATTCCTGACAGCTCAAGTCCCAATGGTGGCTTCAAGGGTTGAATCTACATTAAAATGGGACGGGAACAATGGCCACAGTAATCCAAAAAGACAATTCACATTGAAAACGAATGTACAGATGAGCAGTTTTAATGCGCTATATAATTCTCTCAGCCTATCAGCTATGCTTGTCTCAAATGGAATGAGAGGTCAGATAAAACCAACGGAAATGCCTCAAAATTGAGCTTTTTCCAGAGACGTCTGGCTGGCTATTCAAGAAACTCATTTACAACTTTGATGGGATGAAACCGGGTTAAAAAAAAACAAGTCCTGTTTCCACAGTCTTTTACTACTAGCAAACTCAATACAATGACAATAATACTCACTTGAAGTGAAAATGTATTTTGGGAAGAAATGTGATGAGGGATCCATATTTCATGAATTTTGCAATTAAATATGCAGATTAGATAAGACCTTGAGGGATTGAAACAGTGGACATGCCCTGTAAAAAAAAAATGGCTGCTAAATAGATCACCATCTGGTTATGCCACTTTTAGCACATGAGCCCATTATGAATGTTGTTACATAAGCCCCCTCAACAATGCTGAGCTATTTTGCTATCTTTTTACGAAAGGTTCAGATGGGACTAAATATTTCATCCAATAAATAATTTAAATTTACATTTTGATTGGCTGCTATTTTTACTAAGTAGGTTCTCAGCCACCGAAGGACCGTTGACTATCGATTAAACATGGTGGAGGTAATGTCATGGTTTGGACTTGCATGGCTGCTTCTGGAATGGGCTCATTTTTTTATGTAACTCACGGGGTTGCAGCAGAATGAAATTTGAAGTCTACAAAAACATTTCATCTGACAATTTACAGAAAAGAGCATTCAGTGTAATCAGGAGAAGCTTTATCATCAAGTCAAGTCCAACTTTGTTGTCAAATGTGCTACAGCACAGATGAAATTTTCCTCCCTCGTAAACAGACAACAGACAACAAGAGGACAGACAACATAAAATGACAAAATACTACAACACAACACATAAACCAGACAGTCGTGCCATCTTAACCGCTTTTCCTCCATTCACTTTGTTGTTTGAAGCAGTTATAGATGAAAGAGGAGCGAATCAAAGTGTCCTTTTCACCAGTGGATCAAAGATGTCATGCTGCAATGTGCACACGTCTGCTACAAGCTAAGCTTGAAAGCAACAAGGAGCCGTAGCATCCATTAACGAAAAAGAGAATTGGTTCTCTTCTCCTGTCCCGAGTAAATCGGCTTCAACATGCAACAAGACAATGACCCAAAGCACACTGCAAACACAACAAGGGACTTTAGCAGGTGAAAAAAGCAGATGGTATGAGACTGGCCAAGTCACTCACCATATTTGAACCATATTGGGCATGTCTTTCACCTTCTGAAGAGGAGACGAAAGGGAGAAACCCCCAGAAACATACAAGAACTGGAAGAGGCTGCAGTAGAGGCCTGGAAAAACATTTCAAATGAAGAATGAGACAGTCTGATCAACTCAACGGGTGGCAGGCTTGATTTCACTATTGCAAGTACAAAGGTTATAAAATGTTACTCTCCTCAGATTAATTTAATATTTTTGCTCATTTGAAAAGTGGCTTCAAACAAAATATGCTCTGTTCCGAGTTGTTTAGCACATCTTGATGTAAAAAAAGCCTGAAATAAAATTCTGAACTTTTGTCTGATCTTCATCTTTTGATCAGAAATCCATTCAACAAAAAAACAAAGGATGAGTGATTGAGCAACCCCCCCCACACACACACACACACAAGTAGGTTATCAGTCCTTTTACTTTCGAAGAGAGTCTCAGTAGGCTACTTTCTTGAAGTTACTAAAGGGGGGGGAAACTATTTTGTGAGCAAAGTTATCAAAATGGATCAGTAAGTTTACTTGCACCACAGTAGTTTAACTTTTTACACAACTATCTGTACTTGGGTACAGTACTTTCCTACTCCTCTGATGGTGGTGGGGGGGGGGGGGTCTTGTACGGACAGTTAAAAAAAAAAAGCAACTGCCCACGCCTTGTGTGGCAAGTCGTCGTGTTTCCGTAGAGAAAAGAGAGTTGGAAGGTGGACCTAAGCAGGCAGAGTACAGTCGAGTAGTAGCGGGTTCTGTCCTGGAATGCGCGCGCGCTCCCGAGGCACTCCCTTACCCCGCCAGCGTCACCACCGCCACCCCCGTGCGTACGAGCACGCGATCCCGCCGGCAGGTCTGCTGGGAGAGCGAGGAGGCAGGGCGACGTTTCGGGGAATGATGGCGCTGAGCTGGGAGAAGAAGGGACAACTTTGACACGGTTAAACGGTGACGTCGTGGGCGAGCTTTCGGCGCCTCACGCCATGAAGCGGGTCGGAGGTGAGAGTTGTTTCGGTTCGTTTGTCTTTCTACGGATTCGGTTTTGCCCTTTTTTTTTTTTTTGTGAATGTTCGTGGTGGAAACTACACACGCATGTACACGCACACTCTTCGTGACTTGTTCAATGAGCGTCGGATACATTGGCGCTGCTTTGAACGAGTGGCCCAGAAACTTACACGTCTACATTTATTACTACCATCAAAACGAGTTTGACGACTAATGGATAAAGTTGTTGCTTGCAAAGTTAGGACTTTAGCTTCTGCAGCAGATAACAATCGATTCGCACAAAGCTAACCAAAGTGACAAAAGGCTTCGCAAGTTAGCCCAAAAATGCACCGATAGTTAACGATTGCCTAATGTGACCCAATATTACGAGACGCTTTCGGGAATATTTTATTCGATTTGTCAGTAGAAAAACACATCTCGCATATTAATCGGAGAATTGTGCGCCTTCTCGGGGAGTTCGAGACATCATTTCCGCTGTTTTTTTTTTTTTTTTTTACTCACGGTATTTATCACAAGTATTTATCGATCGTCTTTTGTACTGAAGTGTCTCACAAAACCAACCAAGAACATACACAACATCAAAAAAAATGTTTTTGAACATGCTCAACGGAAGATACACAACAGAAAAATAGTAAATACAGTAATCCCTCGTTTATCGCGGTTAATGGGGACCAAAACCAGCCGCGATAAACGAAAATCCGCGAAGTAGCGACCAATTAGCATATACAGGTGAAAAAAACAAACATTTTTTAAGTCCGCAAATGGTCTGCGAGAAGCTGCAAAACAACAGCGAGTCACATACAGCAACATATACAGTACTGTACTCCATGTATATAAAAAAAATTCTGAACAATTTTTTTTTATGTTTAAAAAAAATCCGAGATGCACTGAAGCCGCGATAAACAAACCGCGAAATAGCGAGGGATCACTGTACATGATTCAAGGTGTTTATTTGTCATTCCATTTAAAAACAAAGACGACGGCAGTTTCATAAAACAGAAAAAAGTAGTCTTAACAAGACAAAAAAAAGTCACATTCCGCAAGATGTTAAACACTCAGTGATATTTTATGTACCAAAAGGTAAATTCAGAATTGGTATTTTCTCTATAAATGTTACACTGTTAAAGTACCTAACTTTATATTTCCCCCTCCTCAGATGCCCTCGCCATGTGTGTTTAGTCGAAAAAAGCTCCGGCGGACCCATGACATGGCTGTGTTGAGGTGAAGGATTAATTCACCGCCAAGTATCTTTTGAATTGAAAGTCAGGAAAGAGAAAAAAAAAAAAACCACGCCAACATGATCCAAGCAGAAAGTAAAGGAAGTGAGAGGACCCTGAGGAGCGCCTCCCCCCACAGAAATGCATACAAGTCTGACTTCCATGCTATCAAATGCTCCTTTGATGGCTCAAAATCAGAAGGTGCTGCCAAGGCATATGCAAATGGATCCAGCGACGGCCGTGAGGACTCCCGGGGGAGGCCCTTTGGTACCAGGGTTAACAAGATCAAGAACATATTCCTTCAGATGGACGGCCAGCAGCAAGAGGAGCAACAGCAAGATGTGAAAGCAGCTTTGAAGTCTGATGTCCCCCAGGTGACTCCACCAAAGCAACAAGTTCCAGTCGGCTCACATAGAGTTAACTTCAACAGCCTGACAAGCCCAGAATCTCTCAATTTAGATAAAACTCCCAAAGGGGAGGATGTGGAGATCGACAAAGTGGCTTTGGCAGAGAAGTTTTCCGTGACTAGGAAAATATTTGAGAGGGGCATCGCCGAGCAGCCTGCTGTTGACAAGCACTCACCAAACAGAGTAGTCAACCGTCTGTCTCTCGGAAGTGCGTCTGATGAGGGGAAAACCGCACGGAGAGCATCGGGATCTTCGGAGACTTTCAAACCCGAGCACTCTTCCACATCGGGAGTTAAATGTCGACCGGAAGCTGATCATGAAAAAAAGAATGTGCCTAGAGTGTCACTAAACGCAGGGCCCATGTCAAAACGGTTGGAGAATTTTATGGCTGGGCCTGACTCAGAGCATAACAACGGAGCAGCTGCCAAAGTGGGGACAATGACTGTGAAATCAGACGGTATGAGTGAACACTCACTCCACAGCCCTCCAACAAAAGGCAGCTCACACAAAGCCACTTCTGTTAAAGAAGCCGCTAACGCTTCACCTGGAGCTGATGGCGCGAACAAGACCACGTCGAATGCAACATGTGCCGTGAACGCATCCTCGGGGTCAAGTAGTGGACTTAAATCTGGATTCCCAGTGACTCACGCAGCTCACAAATCAATTTTTCCCACAACCGATGCCGCTCCCAAACGCCTGTCACCAGAGCCGACGAGCCCAGTTAGCCGTGGCTCCAAGCGACACTCATCATCCGCGGATGGACTGTGTCAGACATCTGTTGTTGGGGATAAAAGCAAGCCTTGTAATTCGGCCCCCGCATCCACCGAGAAGGCCAAAAGTAACAACAGTTCAATGAAAGGCCCGACCAGGCAAAAGACAACCGGCAAGACCTCGTCAATCGACTCCAAAGGAGCGGGCGTGGTTCGGGCTGAGCTTGTCGTGGTTCAGAACGAATCTTCGGGGAGCGAGGAAAATGAGGATGAGGATGTCGAAGACAACGTGTTTGTTACGCAAAGAGACAAATGCCTATCAGATGCTCAAATGAATAAATGTCAAGCAGAAAAACGGAATACGAACTCTCCCGATCACACCGCGGCGAGGGGCTCGGCCAAAACGAAAGCGGCGGACTCTGTCTTAGATGGCGACGGACAACGTGGAATCAAAGCGCGGCATACGGACAAAGAGGATGAGCGTGAGGACGGGGAGCTTGGGGCGCAGGGTCAAAAGATGGTCGTGAACGGAGCCCCGGTTTATGGGATCGAGAATGCAGCCTTTGTGGATGACAAGGATGTAGACCAGGTCCTCCTGGAAGAAGAAGAAGAAGAAGAGGAGGAGGAGGAAGAAGACGAAAATGAGGAGGAGGAGGAAATGTACAGGGAGTATGATGACTGTTATGAGGTCCCAGGACTGTCTGATGAAGAGGGATCGCCACCTAAGAGGAAAATCAAGTTTTCCACAGATCCCATTCTGGTAAGAACACATTTGATGTTGCTGACAGACTGCGTAATCATTGTGTGCCTAAAACATCGCTCAATTTATATTTGACACCAATAATTGTCTGAGTGGGATTTTTTTTTTTCACTTGGACTGCAATGATTAATTGAAAAAAAAAAATCAAAATGGTTTGTTTGGATAAGAAGCTTGAAGCAAAATCAAAGTTGGCGTGTGATGGCGGCAAGGTAACAGGAAAGAGGCTGTTAAAGAGAGACGCTGTCCAAAGTTTCGCATCATTTTCCTTGTCGTAAATGCAACATGTGCCACAACGGCACGACGACGATCTCCAACGTATTTTTGTTGGTCCGTTTAATATAACCTAGCATCGCAAGATAGGACATATTGCAATGCCTCCGCACGTCGTCAAGGATCAAGCCAACTGCCGTTGCACGTTCAATCGCTTTATCGAACACACGTTAAGGAAACAATCATGAGCACATTTATGCACAAGTCACTCAACACGCTACAACTATTTTTTCATTGACTTACAAATTAGAATGACTGCTCATCTGAAATTCTGACGAGTGGACTATCCAGGGAACGGGTTGGCGAGTTTTTAATTGTACCACAACTGCTTTTTCATACTTGCGTATTCACGCTCGTCGGAGAATTTATGTGCACATTTCCATTGGGTGTAATCTGTTTTGTTATTGTCACAGCACCCCCACTCCCCCCATTTATGTTTCCTAATCGGCATTTTTTATCAAACAAGGGGAAAAAGAAATAATTGTCATGCAATCCAACGCGGCTGTGAACATTTTGTTTATCCAGGCCTTAAAATGTGCTGTTATCTCTGGGTGTGGATTCTCCACTTTCTCAGTCGTCCTGGCAGGGGGTCCTGGGAGAGAGGATGAGAGGCTGACCCACTGGAGGGCACACAAACAAAAGTTTTGCAAGCAGCGACATAGTTGATCGCTTTTTTTTTTTTTTTTTTTTTTAAATCGACAACAGTTAGCTAGATTTTGAACTTCGCCCAAGCTCCAGAACGCCAGAGAACTTCGTGCAAAGGGATGTCACTGACAAAGTTTTTAAGCTGTCTTTTGCAAGCTTGATTTTTGGTTGATCATTCCTACGTCACAAAACTGACACATGCGCTCTGGAAACCCGCAGCTTGGCAGGATTATGACGACAGCAAAAAAAAAAAAAAAAAAGTTAGTGAAAGGAAAATGTTGGTTACTGCACATCTTTTGTCGTCAGGGGCCGTTTGATTTGTGACTACTTATGGAGATGGATCCATTTTGAGGTCTACCCATGCGAGTCTGACAAGTTGCCCCAAGTTGCATTGAACATAACATTGTTTACCCGGTCTCGTTCCCTCGGGCCAGGTTCACAAGTTGGGAAAGGAAAAAGTGAGCAAATTCGTGCTCGTGCAAGCCTGTGAAGCTGAGCAAGCCCACTCACTGGCAGGAAGGAGTTGCGTTCTGGTTGTGTCCCAAAGCAGGATTAGGTCCCAGCGTAACCCAAGTCCTCTTACCAGTCAAAGAAAGAATTGTTTTGTGAACGGATGGGATTAGTAGTAATTTACGTGCGGTGTATTTTTAAGATATCCGAAAATGATACCCACCGTCGAGGCAAAAGTTTATCGGTCACTTATGAATCAGAGAAATCAACATGTCAATGTCATGTCAAACCTGTCGACATTTTTTTCTGTATCGTACAAACATTCTGTTTGATCGGGAAAAATAATGTGCTGAATTTCTCCCCGCGTTAAATCTGGGGTTCAAAGTTCGCCCGTATTGCAAGAGAGCTTCTCAGAGCGGAACGTATTTGTTTAGTGTAGCGGTTTGTACGCGACTGCAGTTTTTGCGGCCTGACTTTGAAAAACCGTCCCCAAGTTATTGATTGATTAACGCAGTCAGCAGCACAGGGGATAAAGACTGAAGCGTTATGGCAGCACGCGGCTATTCGTATTGGCCCGCTGGGATTTTATATGCTCTTTTGCGTGTGTACTCGAGGTATTGTCGGGTATGAGGAAACGGTTATTCATCAAAGTCTCTTAGGTAAGGTTTTAGGGATTCATTGCATCCAAATTTGAGCGGACCTGTTTGATGTTTTGATGAGAGACAAATATGAGCGTCTTACACGTGAACTCCGGCAAACTCTTTGAGACAAAAGCTGATTATAAGCAAACCCGTTGAGCCTGCTCAAGTTGACAATTCTTTTGAAAATGTGACCCTGTGATGGCGCGCTGGTCTTTTTGTTTTCCACCTTTTCGCGCTTTACCTCGAGCATCAATTAACCAAGAGTATGGAGTGTACTTTTTTTTTTTCCCTTAATTATGCTGTGTTCCGCACCGGGCTGCCACGTCTGGGTTATAGCGTGAGCTCTTACAGCTGACGGGACTTTGATAAGTTGTGTTCTGCTTCGATGAGCGGCTTCTCCGCCCCGTGGTCAGCCCACCTATTTTTCTCTCGTTTGCTTTCTGTGAGGCAAAGATGGGCGGCGGTTATAATTTTAGGGTACGGTTTTGTGCGTGCATCCGCATTTGAGGTGACGACAAATGGCTGGCAGTTGTGGCACCCTGCTGGGTGGAGTTTTGGAAGAAATGCAGAGGTAGCCTGACTGTCTCATGACCCCTATTTGAACTTTATTTGGGTGACAAAGAAATGTATTAGAATCCACCGCTCTGCTGCTTCATGCTGTAAGGTGAAAACTAGTCGAGGCTGATCGTTCAAGTCTTGGCAAGCCAATGAAGATATCAGGTCAGAGAGTTTTTTTTTTTTTTGCATGATTATGTCAAGTTGTCATGCTACTTTTTAAATTAAGTTAACCACACTCATAAATTTGGTGGATGACAATGCGGTCAATACAAAATTGTTTTTTTTTTTTTTTTTTTTTGTGGTTAAGGTTTTGATCTCATCACTCACAGTTGATTTTAATATCAATAGAAAACGGTGGCAGGCCTCAGTGCTTAGTGAAGGGATCAATGATGAGCCATGAGGACATCGGTGTGAAGGGCTAAGCGAAAAGCTGACCTCTGTCCGTTACCAATATGACCTTTCGCCAGAGGTTTCTTCAGCATCTTGAATTCAATGCTCGTTTTAATAACTTGAATCCAGGGCCACTACTTGACCGCCAGACGATCCGAAGTTCACTGACACAAGATTTCAGTTCCATACATAAATACAATCAAGCCAACGCATTTTTTCCCCAATATTTCATCTTCAATATTTTGAATTTTAGCCATTTCAATTGATCAATCGATCTTTTTCCTGGGTTGCTTATTTATTGTATTATTTGTTATTTTTTTTGTGCCCGTCAGGTAGAATCCTCCCAGAAGGAATGACTTTAACATGATATAAAGCCCAGATAACGTCAAATGTTCCGTTAACTTTTATACACCCCCCCCCCGCCCCCCCGCAAAATATTAACAACACAGAATTGCTATCGAATTTCTAAATCAACACATCTGATTGCTATAATATCGAAGCTAGTGTGCAGCACTTGCCCATTTGGATGGAGAGTGTGGAATATTCCCCCCCCCCTGACTACTCACTTTTTCTTTTTGGGATAAGACAGCGCTAACACTTGTCTTGGAGAATTGATTCCCTACGATATCCGCTTCTTAGCTCGCCCCAGCTGTGTCCTACTTTCTCCCCTTTGCGAGCGTTCTGCCATACTGCGGAGTGTGTAGACTTATAATTCTAACCACCAAAAAAAAAAAAAAAGCCGAAGGGGCCCTGTCGGAGCTTTACGGGGGCCTGGCTGAAAGGCACAGCGCTTATTAGAAACTATGATCAGATTCATTTCATGCTTATCTTTGGAATGCGCGGAGCCCTCTGCTCTAGAGATGGCGACTTTTCATAGCCGTGATAAGATTTGCACACGCACACGTCATCACGTGCGCATTGTGAAAACGTCTCCAAGATCGGGCGGCCGTTTCGTGTCATTTGTAAGCGGCGTATGTGTTGCCCCCTCGCAGGTCTTCAGTACCTTCTCCAATGAGGAATACGATCGGCGCAATGATGACGTGGACCCCGTTTCGGCGTCTGCTGAATATGAGCTGGAGAAGCGAGTGGAGAAGATGGATGTCTTCCCGGTGGAAATTGAGAAAGGTGATCGCAGTGACACCGAAGCAAATTGGCTTTGAGTCATCGACGACGAGGCCATTTCAGGAGTAGTTTTTACTTGAAGCTGCTCAGCGAAGCTCGGGGTGGAAACTTTCCATTTTTGAGCTAAAATGTTGCCAGATCCATCAAATTCCATTTTCCAAACACACCGTATTTTCCACACTAAAAGGCGCACTGGATTATGGGGCGCACCTTCAACGAATGGCCTATTTTGTCCTTTTTTTTCATACATTGGGCGCACCGCATTATAAGACGCAATCTACAATGCATCCACTAGATGGAGCTACGCTCAAGGAAACGCCAACAGAACGATCAGATGTTAGTAAAATGTATTTCACAAAGCAGCGACACGGTTCACTTAACCAACAGCAAGTTATCACATTGACTCGTTAACGTTGAACTCTCTTGCCGCTGCTCTATTTTCGTGTTCAATCGATCGCCTTAAGTTTGAACTCTGCGTTGTCGGCATGTCTCGAGCAAGGAGCCATTTTGGGAGTCGAAATATTACCGTAATGACCGTACACAAGGCGCATCGAATTTTAAGGCGCGCTGTGAGCGTTTAAGAAAATGGAAGGCTATTAGGTGCGCCTTTTTGTGTGCGGAAAATACGGTAATCATCATCGCAGAGTGCGAATGCTTCTCATCGTGTCGAAGCTTTGTGCATTTAAAATTAGGCCTACCTGCATGCGGGACTTCGTACGCAACCTTTTTTCAACAAAACTTTTGCGATTTGTTTGCGTCTAGGGGACAACGGCCTCGGCATCAGCATCATCGGAATGGGAGTGGGAGCTGACCAGGGACTGGAGAAGCTCGGCATTTTCGTAAAAACCATAACAGAGCAGGGAGCAGCTGAGAAAGATGGACGGTGGGTCAAAATGTTCACGTTGTGTCTCCAGCATCATGCTTGGATGACCTCACAGCTCAGTTATTACTTTTAAGTCGGGGCCTTGAGACCCATAAAACACAAATAACCACTTCTATTTATAGCCTCTCAAGGAAGCAAACAAAAATAATCTCACTTCCTGTGTTTCCTGGGCCTTTTCGTACTGTGCATGCTCATAATTGTTTTGAGCGCGGTTCCTCTCTTTGCTGCGCAAGCATATTTTCATTGCCCGTCTTTTCTGTTTTAGGATTCAGGTGAATGACCAGATCGTGGAGGTGGATGGCGTCAGTCTGGTGGGTGTCACCCAACTGTTTGCGGCAACAGTTCTCAAGAACACCAAAGGCACCGTGAGGTTAGCCCCCCCCCCCCGTCCGGCCTATGTTCCAAATCTACCGATTCCGTGTGGAACGAAACAATGACGTGGAAGGTATCTTCACGATATTACCACCTTGTCGCAACCAGGTTTCTGATTGGTCGGGAAAAGCCGGGGACACAGAGCGAGGTGGCCCGCCTCATCAGTGAGACACTCGAGCAGGAGCGGAACCACCATCACCAAGAGCAGCAGCAGCAGCGGCAGCATCACCTGGATGATCCTTATGAACATTCCACAGAGGAGGTGAGTCAGCTCGTCGGAATCCGTAGAAAGCCGATTTCATCCGTATTCCTCCTGCGAAATCCAGTCACTTTGTGGCGAATGAGGAAAGGAGCAGCTGCGTAAGCGCAAGCCCGGTTTTCAAGGTGTTCACTCAGCTGCCGACCGTCTGCCCAACTTGTGGAATGTTTGCTTTCTGGGGATCAGGCAAGCACAAGGCATCGACCTTTATAAGTGCAACTCCGGTCATTTGTACTGGTTGATCAATGAATGCAGCATAATGTTGAGGGGGGGGAAAAAAAAAACACGTTTCATGCTCAACGTGTGACAGAAAAGTGTTTCGTCGATGCGGTTGAGACTATGGACTTGCTGCAAACGTGCAACGGAGCTCCGGGTAAGCCTTCTGTGTGCCACCCTGCCGATGTTTGGATATCGTTCCAGAATTTACTTCCGGACTGTGGTGAACTGTGCCGCTGGGAGTGTTGTTGACACATGCAGAGCATGTTCCCCGGAGGCCCGTAGGGTGTGTTCTTGTTTGCCGTGTGTGATGCCATGCGTGATCTCGTATTTCAGGAGGAGCGCTTTGAGGACGACGACGCAGTGAATGAGAGGATTCTCGGCTCCAATTTTTCTCCGGGGCGTAAAGTCGAGGTATTTGAGCTGCCCGATTCCGAGGCTTTGTTTATGCCGACTAATATGGACAGCTCTCAGATGGCCTTCAAATTTAAAGAGGTACACCTTACCCACATTTCTACCGGAATGTTATTCCAAATGAAGATCAACATTTGTTTGTTTGTTTTTTTTTCGCCGTTCAATGATTGCATATCCTAATCATCGCGTCCAATGTAATTCTCTGCTCCCATAGCTGCAGCTTAAACACAGCATTGCAGCAGCCGAAATTAATCAACTGAAGGAAAAGGTAAACAAGTCAAATCAAGAAGCACTGGTTGACACTCTGGACTGAAAACGAGTAGTTTGGCATTCTTTTGTTGCAGCGTTGTACGCTAATACGTAGCATGATTGACAAAAAAAAAAAAAAATGAAATATTGGTCATGAAAGAATGCGTCGCTTTTAAGTAACACATTCGTATGTTGTCCGCACAGCTTCGGGAATCCGAAGAGGACAAATCGCTGTGGGAAGCCAGAGAGTCTGCGCTGGAGCAAAAGTTTGAGGACAGCACTGAGAAAATCCTCAAGTTGGAAAGTTATTGGCTGGAAACTCAGGCTCTGTGCAAGACAATCAACGAGCAGCTCGCGGAAACCCAAACCCAGTATGAGACGTTGGACAAGAAGTACAACAAAGCCAAGAAGCTTCTCAAAGACTATCAGCAGAAGTGAGTTCGTGTTGAGATGTCCCACGGGTTGGCTTGTTCTTTTCTTTTTTTTTTTTTTTTTTTTTTGACATTTGGAAAAGACAAACCCAACATCTTGAAGCGACGGAATTTCTCATTTCTCGTTGATTGACCTGCAAGTGGTTTTGTATGGCCAATTAGTTTCTGGCTGCGTCGAAAAAAATGAATGACCCTCCCCAAACACTCATCTTACTTTTGTCATCTGGAGGAAACTGGACTTCAGTGATTTATGATTCACAAATCATTAAAGCTATAAGGCTAGTTATCCTCATACTTAAAACAGTTGAGCCCTTTTTTTTTTTTTGCAAACCAACAATGCAGCAGTGAAGCATTTCAAACCCCATCAGGAGATGATGTCCTTTTCCGCTTTTCACTTTGCAGTCAGATTTTTCTGGGGAGTCAAACGACTCGCGGTATTTGTTTCCACATCGTTTCTGCCATTTCTCCTTTTCATTTGACAGAAATTAAATCATCTGCCGGTAGCGTTTGATCCATTTCACGAGCCGCTTTATCCTCACGAGGGTCGTAGACGTGCTGGATTTTATTTCCAAAAAATTTGTTTGTGCAAATGAAGGCCTCGCCTTTAGTAAAATCCAATGATTTCTTTTTTTTATATATTCAGAAAGATTGTGCTGGAAAAAAAATCTGCAGTATAGGGAACTGCAATGTAGCGACGGACCAACATATGCACACATTTTTCAGAAATAGAAAGCAAAGCTCGGTCGGCATGATGACTTTTTTGATTTTATATATATATATATATATATATATATATATAGAATTTTTTTTTGCGTGAAGTGACTTGTTTCTGAAGGAAACTTGTGCGCAATAGAAATAGTTTTTTCCTCGTTCACCCACTGTATGTATCGCTCACACATATTTCCGCTTTGTGACGTTGAATTCAACGCGACACTTTTCGAAATTTCATTTTAACTGCGTCGTCTTCTTCAGAGAAATCGACTTTGTGAAGAAAGAGGAAGAGCTGAAGAAGAGTATCGATGAAAAAGAAAAGTTGTACAAAGAAAAGCTGGAGAGCTTGCAGAATAGGGTAAGAAATTACACACACACACACACACACACACACACACACACACACACACACACACACACACACAAGCTTGAAAACATGTTTACGCAGTACATGAAACCGACTAGCTAAATTTATATTCATACTTGGTGGCGTTTGTCTCCAGATAGTTGTCCTGGAGTCTGGAGGAACTTCGGGCGTAGATCTCCAGAACTCAGCCGAAGATCGCCTCAGCTTCCAAGCCGCAGTCCCGGATAACAAATCGGTGGACTCACTCGCAGGTACAAGGGGTAACTGGAATACGGTGACATTTCAGAATGGATTCCATTCAAAGAATAAGAAGTTTCATTCTTCCGCAGAGGAAGACTGGCACGAGCTGGTCCCCGAGACGGAGCTGTTGGACACCAGTGCGCACAAAGCGAAAGGCCTGCTGGCCCAGAAGGCCAAACGTCAGCGTCCCTCTCGAAGCAAACTGAAGGAGAGTCTCGCCGTTTCCCCGAGCCGCTCACAGGTGGGCCACGAGTACCCTCGGTCATGTCCGAATGCGACCTGAGCACAATGCGATCTCGACATTTTTATGAGGGAGCGAATGAAATCCTTCAAACGGGTTCAATTGAAAGTTTGGCGAGAATATGCACCTCCTGTTCTTTACAAGAATCTGTCCGTCGATCCAAAGATTTATATCTGCTCTTCCTTGCATTGTGCTTGCAACATAACCCGACATTGTCCCGACAGGAAACGGAGGAGGAAGATGACTGGGAGGAGCAGGAACCTACCCGAAGAAGCTCCATCCAGGAGAGCTTGTCGCTGCCGGTGCCCGTCTTCTATCCCGAGAACGAACACACGGATGAGACAAAAGAGGAGCCCAAGGCCAAGGCTGAGCTCTCCAACAGCCCGTCTTTATCGCCATCGCACGGGGGCAGTATTGAAAGCAGCGGGGGTCTTTCTTTGTCCCCTCAAAACGACATCACGGCGCCAGTAACCCCTTCTGGAAGCATGCAAAATGTCAAAAAGAGAGAGTCCAAAGTCAAGGAAAAAGTGCTCAAAGGTATGAAGGACAGCAAAAGGTTTGTGTCGCTATGTTGCTGGTTGACGTGGGAATTTATTTTATTGTATTTTTTTTTTCTTGGCAGATGAATTAAATGAACCCTCATCGGCTACAAAACCCAAAAGACGATTTCCTGACTTTGGGTATGTTTTCCTACAATTCCTCAACATTTATGTGACAATCATCGTCCACACTCTGCATTTCCTAATCCAAAATCTAATTGGTCAATGGCGTCCGTGCGTGCCAGGGGCCTGCGGAAGTCGGGCGGCAAAGGAAGAAAACACGACAAGGAGGCGATGAGAATGTCTCTGGACAGCAGGTATTCATTCTTTCTGACATCATCGCATGTTTAATCCCATTCCAGAAGAGACATTTTATGATACTTCCACCCGTCCGAATGACATCACGGAATGTAAATCGGGACACCAGAGGCTCATTCTGTGACAAAAGGAAGCATCTCACTCTTTGTTCCCGGTGCAGAATGTAAATATTTAGCTCTCAAGAAAAGGAACAACCTGACTGACATTTTCCTACAGAGGGGCAATTTCATTTCTATATTCTTCAACGTTGGGGAGACATTTTCGGTACAGATTCAGTCAACGTGCATTCGGAGAGTAACACCTCATGAAACTGCGGATGGTGTTTAAAATCAGCGCCAGTTTCCATCGTTCTGGTCCAGCATATGATATTGATGAATGTTTGTCGGGGAACCCTTCTCTCATCTCTCATCCCCCCCCCGCTTATGTGTAGGGGGTCGGCAGAGTTACTGGAAGAATCCGGCGGGAACCTGTCGCCTGCAGATTCCTTGACCTCCATCCCAACCTGTATGCCCTTCTCTTGGTTCGGAGACAAAGAGAAAGACCGAGACAGGGAGCCGTCTTCCTCCAGCAGCAGCTTGCCCTACTACGCTGACGGCACCGAGCCGAGCCAGGATCGCAAGAACAAGGTATTGAGCTTTGATTCTCACACCACCACCACCACCACCACCACCCCCCCCTCCCCCAAAGCGCAGTATTTGTACCCATCGCAGAGTTAATGCGGCGGACTATTTTCTCATGTCGTGAATTTCAACTTAACAAAACAGCAGCCAAGCCAAAATCTTGATCCCTTTTCCGGTTTCAAACACACCACCGTCATCGTGAAGGGCAATACGAGTACGCACTTCCAAAACATCTGCTCTTACCGACCCGGTATCCAAATAACGCTGCATTATGCAAAAGCTACTAAAAGTGGATCCACATGTTGGCCATCGCGGAGAGCTTAGCAGGGGAAAAAAAAAACGGGGTGACTTTTCACTCAGTTGCAAAAGGGGAACGCTTCAAACGGCTTGAGTCAAATTACTGGCCGTCTTTCTCGCTGTCTCTCGCACATCACGCTCACTCGCTCATAAATTCACACACACAAACACACACACACACACACACACACACAGTACGCTTTGACAAGTGTTTCCGTCACATTTTTCATGAAACCAAGGCGAGCTCTGTAACAGCAAGTTTCATCCATTTACACGTCTGACTGAACCAACCATGTTTTCCTTCAAACAGACAAATCTCTCCTGGTCGTCTTTATTCAGTCGCTCATTAGATTTGGTACAGTATGCCCCACCCCCCCTACACTTTTTTTTTTTTCGACTCATTAGAGCGCGACTAACAAATCTAGTGCTGACTTTCCTTGACCTCGCCGACTGTATTACTACTTTCCTAGTCATGGGTATGTGGTAGTGTGACGGCAATTGTTGAATTTCAAGATTTGCTCCAGCCCCCCCACCCCCAAAAAAGATTCTGGGTCTTGCTTGCAGTGGAGGCAGCTCACAGTTTTTTTTGTTTTGTTTTGGATTTTTTTGGAGGGGTGACAAAATAGTTCAATATCTGTTCCAAGAAACTCAACCTAACATTACCCCATACCTGAGTCAATATCACCATCGAGTGCCTTTGAGACTTCCACATTCATAGCTTAAAAAAAAACCACGGTTGAGGTTTTTCTTTGGATTTCCTCTTGGTTGTATTCAGTACTGTAGTATGTTTTAACGTTAGAAACGCCTGTGAAGTAATTCTCACGCCCATTTTTTTTTTTTTTTAAGAATTAAAATTAAGTTAACTGCAAGCAGACTGTCCATACAAACAGCGACATGCGCGTGCTTTTAAACATTTTTGGCTAATGTTAGCATTTAGAATAACCAAAAGGTTTTGTAATCAGCTGATTTTGCTCTACGGCAGAGTGGAGGAAAATGATGAAGCACAAGTGTAAAAATGTATTCCTCATGCAATTAGACAGTGAGGGTTTTTGTTTTTTTTTTTTTACCCCACAATGACAAGGGTGGACCACCAGAATGACGTACATAAGATAAGATAAGATAAGATAAGATAAGAAAACCTTTATTAGTCTCGCAATGGAGAAATTCCCAATTCACAGCAGCAAAGTTATGAAAGGAAGAAGTAGAACAGCAAAATATAGGAGCTGCTGGAAAGACAGCCACTCTCGCGGCGCCATTTTGAAGTCAAAATAAAAACAACACAACACATAGGACACAAGACAGTCGTGCAATCTTCACCACTTTTCTGCATACACTTTGTTGTCTGAAGCAGTTATAGATGAAAGAGGAGAGGATCAAAGTGTCCTTTCACCGGTGGATCAGAGACGTCATGCTGAAAATGTGCACACGTCTGCTACAAGCTAAGTTTTGAAAGCAAACACGAAGCTGTAGCGTCCATTGACGAAAAGTGTTTTATAGTTCACTTCTCCTGTCCCACGTAATCCGCTTCAAACTCCAAGCCGCGACTCCCAGTTCCAAATCCGCATCGGCGCTCCGGGCTAACGCTCCTTTCTTCTCATTGTCGGCTCATCCAATAATGTGACGGCAATCGTTGCATTTCAAGATTTGCTCCAGTCCCCCCACCCCCAAAAAAGATTCTGGGCCTTGCTTGCAGTGGAGGCAGCTCAGTTTTTTTTTTGTTTTGTTTTGGATTTTTTTGGAGGGGTGACAAAATAGTTCAATATCTGTTCCAAGAAACTCAACCTAACATTACCCCATACCTGAGTCAATATCACCATCGAGTGCCTTTGAGACTTCCACATTCATAGCTTAAAAAAAAACCGTTGAGGTTTTTCTTTGGATTTCCTCTTGGTTGTATTCAGTACTGTAGTATGTTTTAACGTTAGAAACGCCTGTGAAGTAATTCTCACGCCCATTTTTTTTTTTTTTTTTTTAAGAATTAAAATTAAGTTAACTGCAAGCAGACTGTCCATACAAACAGCGACATGCGCGTGCTTTTAAACATTTTTGGCTAATGTTAGCATTTAGAATAACCGAAAGGTTTTGTAATCAGCTGATTTTGCTCTACGGCAGAGTGGAGGAAAATGATGAAGCACAAGTGTAAAAATGTATTCCTCATGCAATTAGACAGTGAGGGTTTTTGTTTTTTTTTTTTTTACCCCACAATGACAAGGGTGGACCACCAAAATGACGTACATCCAATAAAAAAAAAATAACATAAATAAAATGAAGTGTCTGGCCGCTTGTAATAAGATCTCAAGAGTTTTATTAGTGTCATGACGACGGCGGTTCCGAGAAGGACGCCAAAGGCACTTGAATGATATTGACCCCACTTGTATTTGGTCTCTTAGACATAGTTTAGAAGTTGACGTAGTTTTGGTGGCAGAGCAATTTCTAGAACTTAACCTGAACTCGATTCATGTAGCTGAAAAATGATTGAGTGCTGAGTAGGGCTGAACGGTTTTTGGAAGAAAAATAAATAAATCTGTGAAATGCGATACACTCATCTGTATCACAAGAAAAGATATCCATTTGATTATACATCAAGCTTTTGCTCTAATAGGTGAGACTTATGTTAAAATAAAGGCAAGCGGTTCAGCCCTAGGACTGAGTGACCCGTCTTGCCTCCACGCTCCAATCTTGTCGCCATGATGATGATGATGAAGTCGTCGCACTGTGCTTTCCGCCCATAGCTTTGAGCCGGCGTACGAACTGTTGATGTGTTTTGTGTTGTAAATGCGTTCCTTTGTTCTCCGCTTGTCCCACCAGAGTTTGTCAGTCATAGATGATTGTAACCCCGCCGGTCCCGCTTCAGACATCTCTGGGTTAGTCACTGAACCCAATCTGTCTGGGCGCTCACACACTTTAATCTTCTCTTCCAGCGAGGTGAGTGCTATCCTTGTTGCGCGGTCACAAAAGCTGTGTGGGACGCCTTGATGGGGGCTGAAAGGGGACACTGGCAAAGCATGCTCTTTCGGGCCCCTCCCCCCACACAGCTGGCATTAAACCCTGAATAGAGAGGAAATAGAAGAGAACTCTGTGTGTGTGTGTGTGTGTGTGTGTGTGTGTGTGTGTCTCAAAGCCGTTTTGTTTGGCTAATGCAAGTGTCAACCTAGCTTTTGTTGTGTGCCATGAACTAGCGCTTCACGTTCTGTTCTTTTTGACATTGCTGGACCACGGGACAATGTGACTGCTTGGCTGACTGCTTACTGGTGTTTAAGCATCTCTTTGTTCTGGTGGACCCCCCCCCCCCAAAAAAAAAAACAAAAAAAAAAACAGTCACGTTAACTGCGTCTTTGAATGTCAGTGCGATCTCACTGTCGTTAGCACACGAGTAGGTCAGCTAGCTAGCATGGAGCATGTAGTCTTAGGAGCATGTGTGGTGGTTTTGTTTTGTGGCACTCGTCTTCTACCGTTTCGAAACCAAATTCTATCTTGGTTTCAACTGGCATCCTTTTTTTTTTTTTTGCACCTCATGCATGACATCGGCACTCATCCCACCCTCCTGGAATCACACATCACACTCATGGAAGGATTCCAGAACTTCCTGTCGAGCACTCAACTTCGATGTGATTTGATTTAAATCTGACCAAATTACCTTTTGTCTCTTTGTAGACTCTGGATGATGAGCCAGTGGCCGCGGGGAAGGAATATCAGTGGCAAAACCGTCCCGTCGCTGACTGGACCGGTCAACAGGTGTGTCACTGGTTAATGGGCATGAACATGGACCAGTACACGGCTGAATTTACCGCCAAGGGAGTCGACGGGCAGCAACTTCTGCAGCTGGACAGCGACAAGTTAAAGGTGCAAATTCCTGAATCCGAATATTGTCGTGAGGGGAGCATGCAACCGTGCTAGGGCTTCATCAGCCATTGCCTTGCTCGACACTGCCATCTTGCGGCCGTTTGGGTTCCCTGCCTTGCTTAAGTCATATTTTGCATTATTTGTGATATTTAATTATTATTTAAAAAAAAGAGGCCTGACCCATCCGTACCTTTAAAAAAAATCAAACATGGCCCTCGAACACAAACGTTTACCCACCCCTGAGATGAATGATCTACCAATCGTTCTTTTTATCTACTCATGTAATTTTTGCCTTGGCACCAAACCGCAAGTTCATCCGATTCCGATTCCTTCAGGCGCTCGGGGTGTCCAGTCAGAGCGACCGTTCCACCATCAAGAAAAAGCTGAAGGAAATGCGCAAGGCCCAGGAGAAGCTGGAAAAGCAGCGAGAGAAACGAGAGAAGGAGATCCGCCGAAGTGGACGGCTACCCATCAATACCGACTCGGTCTGCTGAAACCAGTCCAGGCAGCTCCCAAGAAAAAGATGTTGATGATGTCGTCTCACACCGTCAAGTGCCCACGCTGAGCGGACAACGGTGCCACTTATGATTTTTTAAATTTTTTTTCATACTTCAGCGCCTGATCTTCCTGTAGCATTATAACACTAACTCAAAATCTTTTTTTTTTTTTTTTAAATCATAAAACCTCAACGTTGTGCGTGTGTGGCAAGAAAGCCTCCAAACTTTTTTTTTTAACCACTATAAAGCTACGAGTGATCATTATAAAGTATGATATCATGCACATTTTTTTTTTATGGAAGTCCAACGTGTAGTGCTATTTTTTTGCGAGTATAACGTTGCTGTTTTATGTACAACGCTTTGTATTGTACAGTGAAGTCGAAAAGCACTATTTTGTCTTTGAGGCTTCCATGAATGACAAGATTTTAAATGTATAAAATCCGTTTGATACATGCGCCAATATCTGCATTTACTTTTTCACTGAAATATACTAGTTCGTTTTTATAGTATCTCATGTTTTCTACTAAGTAGAATAGTTAGGCCGGGTCCCTCGATGTGTAAATGTTGAGTTGGGCTTATAAAGGTTCATGGAAAAAAACAAAATTTGAAAAAAATGCGATCAAGGTCCGCTGGACGGTAAACACGTACCTAGGATAAGGACTGTCGGAATGATGACTGTTCCTCACCCAACTTTTCATTTTTCGGAATCGGAGAAACTCTTCTTGGTACAAACACAATCAATAAAACACATTTCAAACAGTATTGTTTCCTGATTTGCCTCGGCGAGATCGCGATTAACAATCGTAAACTACCAAGGGCCCCTAAACTCCCGAAGCAGCTCATCGTGGAAAGTGTCCTTTGTCATTCAGAATGTACTGCCAAATGACGCTCTCTGTACAGTAGTTCAAAAAACAAAATAAAGTCAAGAATTTGAGTGCCTCTGCGGCTTTGTGTCAAATAAGCTTTTCTATTAAAATTAACTTTCGCTGCTCTGAATGAAAATCTGCAGTTTATTACCTGTGATTTTGAAAAGTAAAATGCATGGATCCCATTTGTTTACAGCAGCTCAGACTAAAGTTTATTTTTCGCCAAAACTTTAGAACTGTTCTCCCCCCCAGCCCCCCCTTTTGTTAGGTTCTAAAGTTTTGTTGGCAACCTCAGAACGAGAACAGATGGAAAAAACGCCATTGCTCTGATTAAACAGTGGAAACAAAATCTACAGTACGAAACTGGCAGAAGCAAATGGACTTCTTCTAAGACATTAACGTTGATTTAAAAACATGCTTTTTATCAGCATTTTGTAACCCGGTGATGAAAATGAAACGTATTCCATGGAAAGGTGACACATGGGTAACGCAAAAACATACAAAGTGACGATGAACAATAACGGGAATCTCTGCAACCACGTAACCATCGTAACACGCTGAAGAGATTTGTTTGTTGCCCGAAATATGTAACCACAAACATTTTAAAAACACTAAAATAGTCCCCATACGAGATTAAAAACAAAAAAAAATTAAACAGAAAAATCCTAAAAACATGTTCTCGTATTACATGACAGTAACTCCTAAAATCTGACATTGCACATTTGACACACAAACTTACGGAAAACCGGTTTGAGTGTTTGTTCGATATCCTTGAGATCCAGCTTGAGGTCCGTGTACTACTTTATTTTGATATCAGCGATACTTACTCGATATCAAATAAATACTCAAAAGGCTTCCAAGCCATTTCAACGTCAATTTGATCGACTTAATGTGACGGGGTTTCACGAAAACCGAGTTGAATCGGAAAATTGCTTTTTCAAAAAACGTGAGCGTAACCACGCCAACCAAACCGACCTACTTTCACATAGGCCCTCCGTGAAATGGATCACACCCCACGTATCGAAATAGTGTACTGAGAAACTTGGAAAGATGCACAACCGACGACGACACTTGGAATGGCATTGGTCTCACTTCTAGAACCGCCGAAACGTCGTCATATCCTTGGGCTCTCGGCTCGGGACGCACCAGTCGTCGGCCTCGTGTATCGTCTTGTAGTGTTTCCACGCCGACTTGTTGTACACCGGGAGCCTCTCGATGGACTCGGTGGACAGCGCCTGAGGAGGAAGGAGCCGGGTCACGCCTCCGACTCGCCCCTCGTTCGGGAGTCGCGAAGGCGAATGGAGAACTTTACCCGGATGTAGATGACCGCGTCAGTCCCGTAGCCCTCCAGAGAGTACAGTTTCAGGTCTCCTTGGAAGTAGCGGGCGTAAAGTCGAGAGATGGGTAAGCCATATCCATAACCGGCCTGCATGGAAACAAGTGCTTGAGTTGAAATGTCCCTTTTGTCAAAACATGTCCTGAGCCTAATCGGTATCGGGCCAATACAGTGATCCCTCACTACTTCGCGATTCACTTATTGCAGATTCAGTTTCTCGCGGATTTTTCAAAATTATTCATTTAAAAAAAAAAAAAAAAAACGAGCGAAAATGCCGCGAGAGGCAGCGAAAGTCAACAAAACAACGGCGAGTCACATAGAGCAACATACTTCGTGGATTTTCCTCTTTTGCGGGGGTTCTGGTCCCCATTAACCGCGATAAGCGAGGGATCACTGTACAGTACAGGCCTTATTTCAAGGTACAGTATCGCGTCACTGGGTTTGAGCTTGGCCCTCTTATCAGTCACTGGCGCCCTCTTGTGGCTGTTTGACTGCATGCATTAGTGACAGAAGGTGCTTCAAAGTCCATCCTGTCAAATGAACATGAAGATGCAACTGCGTCTCTGCAAACGTCTCTGTTCATATGAATGCGGAGTGTGTCCCAACCGAAACGTGTGCATTTATTTGCCAACTCAATTTGGGTCCTCTGATTCATGTACGTACAAATCGGTTCATGACCTAGCGCCAAACCTTCATTATGCCACATCATTCAACCTAATTAATGAGAAAGTGTTGAGATTCCAGTTACATCAAGCCCTTCCAATCAAAAACCGTACAGCCACTTTCCGACCCTTGATTGGACATCGAGATGACCCACCAGAGGAGGAGCCTGGGACCCGTCGATGCTCGGTCGCGGAGCAGTGGAGTACGTGTACGTGAAGAGCCTGTCGATCTTACGCAGGGGAACGCCTCCTCCGCGATCGCTCACCTGTTTGAAACAACGATGCCGTTTTACGATTTCTGAGCACGGTGCCCGGCCTTTTTATCGTTAGGGGGATGCATTTGATTCTTTTTTTTTTCCTCCTAACCGTATGTCCTCAAAAAGTGACTCCTGAGACGCAGAGACCGATGATGTCCATTGCCCACTCACCTTAACTGTCAGATCTTCAGTTCCCAAACCGACCTGAACACGAATTGGAGGATGATCCGTGGTGTCTCCGTACAGCTCCATGGTGGCTCGCATGGCATTCTACACAAAGAACAGGTCACGGAGATGTGGAAACGCGAGAGACGTGTTCGGCTAAACCTTTGGCAACGAGCGCCGTTCACGAAGCAGGACCTACCTTGAATAATTCAAACACCATGTGGTACAAGTGTGATGGGACGTAGACCATGGTGATGGGTTTCTCCTTATCTTTGACTGTCAGGACAACCACAGATCATCAATATCAAAGACTGACATGAACCACTAATTTTTTTGGGGTTTTTATAGTTACCATTGTACTCCTCCAGTATAAGCTCCGGAGAGTTCATGTAATATCTGTCACAAAGGTTTCTTGCATTTTCATAGGCATCTAAAAGGGAAAATACGTATCAGTACTAAAGTGAAAGCAGCTCCAAACATTAAGAACGATTTTTTTACCCCCCCCCAATGAATTGTGCTCACCTTTTACAACCTCACTCACTCTACAGTGTGGGTCAATGCTGCCGATATGTTTGGGGTGAGCTGGATTAACTTTCACCTTGCCACCAAAGAGGAGCGCTGGGAACGCACATATCATGGGTCAAACTTAAAAAAAAAAAAAAAATCAAAACTATCTAAAAAAAAATCCCTGATGTGCAAGGACAAATAACATTTTTTAATCAGCATCAAAATACATTTATGAACACGTCAAGGCATCCGTGATTAAAATGTCGACTTGTGTTGTTGGTGAAATTTGGGTCAGAGACAAATTGTACAGTCTCAGCAGCAATATTCCAGCATATTTTTTTATATTCAAATTGATTAATAATCAATGCTCACTGTGCTGGTTGAGCAGCATACGGATGGAGATCCTGCTCATGTAGAACCGGTCCAGGAAGTACTGTACGTTCTGGCTAACCACCGGGTCGGTACCGTGCGTCTCCTTGTACTCCACCAGCCCCTGCGCCATTGTCGGGATGACGTCATTGTGACGATTTCGGATATTGATCACCGCATCTGTGAAACTGACGGCGGAAGCCCATGTTACAACGGACACGGCGAGTTGTGGGGAGAATTGAAAGTCCGTGAAATGAAAACATACTCATATGTCACTTTCTCATCGTCTGCATTTTTGTCTTTGAACTCGAGGATCTCCTGGAGACTTTGAACATACCTGTACGTAGAAAATGTAATTAGAAAACCTAATTACATTTACATTACCACAGAGACATAAATCCAAAATGTTTCAATTTTTTTCAAGACAATGTAACTGATTTGACAAATTGAACGTAAATGCGCATACCAGCTCTGTACCAGGCGCACGGATGGCGTTCTTAGTAAGTTATCTGGCAACAAGTTGATCTCCTTCATGATGTTTGCCAGCCTCACAGGCAACTCCTGCCTGAGGAAGGCGAAGGACGTTTTCTCACAAGCATTTTCTGAACCTGGGTTGAAAGGGGGACGACACATATTATTACCCCCGCTGGCCACTGTATTCGGCACTTCAGAAACATCTGTTTTCCAGGTTGATAAGTCAATACGTTAAATGTTTAACGCCCGGCGAAGAAACTAACCAATACTGACTGATACTGTATATGTATATCCTAAATTTACGTTGACATTTTGAGGTTAAAAGAAAGTGGCCCAAGATTTTTGCATGATTGGCTCATATCCGTGAAGTACGTCTTTTTCATACAAACATTTACGGTAACTACGACGTTACTACTGCATTAAGAGAAAACAACGCGTTCCGATTGACGTACAAATTCGTCGCCACACTTGGAAGTGCAATTGGGTCGTAAACCGAGGACCTCCAATGTAAAGGTTGGTCGCCAGTTTACGTGACGTTTTCACGTCTTACCAAAATCCAGAAATTGCTTCATGGACAAAGGGGAGGGCGAGAATTTGGAATAGTAGTCTATGTCTCTCCCTATGGACACGCTGCTCCGCAGAAACCTTAAAAGTCTCATGGTTGTCCTCCGCTGTCGTCCGTCCGGGCCTCGCAAAACTGTGCTAATCTACCAGCATTAGCTCCATTGCTATCGAGATGCTATCAAAAAAAAATACTATGGCAAGTAAAATTTTAAAATGGCTGTCGTGTAGTTTGGTGAAATGTGTGAACGCCCCATCGTCCCTGTTAATGCCACGAGGTGTTTCCAATGTAATAATTAATTGAGGCAGACATGCAAGCTTAAAGTCTGCACCCCGATCGTGGGTATGTACGCAGCAACGTCCCAAAGACACCAAGTGCCGTCAAGATAGTACACTACACTTCCCTTTCACTGGCACGTTGTTTTTCAAAACGTTACTCTTTATTTGCATTTGTTTATGTCTCATTGTTATGGTTATGATATCCTCAGACAGTAATAATGATTATATGAAGAATGATAATTATAACTCCCCCCCAAAAAAGGCTGATAAACATTCCGCAAAAACCAAAACACAAAAAAAAAAAATACAATATTGAAGACATTTTTGTAAATACATTTACCAAAACATAGATTTGCCTGAAAAACAGGCAGCAGTTTTATTTAAAAAATGAAAAAGGGTTGAATGACAATGTCCAATTTGGATGCACCTAACTTTTGTGCTGTGACGATATGCCGAAGACTTTGCACTGTGGTCATACCGGTCAACTCATACGGTTTAGCCATAGTTCATACGGATTTTGTGGTGAATCTTACGTATATGGCCATATCGCACAAATCATACGGATTCTGAAAAGTTCCGTTTTTTTCCCCCTAACAGGTAGTTCCGTTTGCTTTTGCCCAGAATGGTGCTAGTCTACTCTTATGCTTTCATTTCCGGTAACTTTCCAGTAAATCACGTGGTTCCTAGTTGAAAACAGCAGAGTATTCATTGCATACTTCGGTAGTATACAAACAAGTTCTACAAGGAAACAAATATTCATATTTCGTGGGGTTTTTTACACAGGTTGGCACTCCGAAAAGTTGACAGGTATGTGTGGTTCTGATTTAGTGTTTTATAGCTTAAGGGCCACGTAGTCTTACCAAGCCACGAATTGTCTTCGAATCATTGGAAGACTCTTCGAATGATGAGAAACGGCGTAATATTACATGAATATCAAGCATATCGAATACATAATCAAACGACGTTAATCGAGTTACATACAGCTCACGTTACATACAGCTCAATCGAGTTACATACAGACAACATTTTGCTCAAAAACGTTGGATACTAAAAAAGGTCGAAAACGACCAACAAACTGACCAAGACGCAAAAGAAAACCCGGAAGCGGTCATAAATCGTCACTTCCGCTAGCAATAGCATGCATTTCCTCCTGTGTGACGATGAAACAAATTTTGAAGCCACGTTTTTTGACAGTGATGTGCAACTAGTTTGTGTTCGCCGCTCGTTATTGTAATGACAACTAACCCGTGATCTATTTGATACAAGTTCCGCGGTATAGGAGGCGCATTCGACACCATCGGACCCAACTTTCAGCAAGTTGCACCCGCGACCCGCCAAAAATCCAGCGAGGTACGTGATCCATTTTGTCATACGCCATCGTCCGGTGAGCGACCATGAGTGGCGGCTTCAACTTCGGTCAGCCTTCCACGGGCTTTTCTTCCGGCGCCGCAAAGACCACAGCTCCAGCGGCACCCATTGCGAGCTTCGGCCTGACAACGTCCACTCCCGCAGCCGCTGGAAGCAGTGGCGGCGGCGGCTTCTCTTTCGGATCGTCCGCGCAGACCGCCGTGAGTAGTAACCCGAGCGGCGGTTATAGCTTCGGCACCCCAGTTAAGACCACCACTGCCGCCGGGAGCCTCACGTTCGGGACCCCCACCACCACTACATTCAGCCTGGGTTCAACTTCTCAACCCACCCCGACTGCGGGTCTCACTTTGGGCTCCGTAGCGACACCGGCGACTTCGTCGTCTGGTTTCAGCCTGGGTTCGGGCTTGACTGCACCTGCGGGGGGAGGATTCTCTTTCGGGACGGCAACCCAAGCCCCAGCTCAAACCCAGCCGGCAGCAGCAGCAGCAGCACCCACTACAAGTGCACCGGGAGGCCTCACATTTGGAGGTTTTAGCTTCGGTGGAAACAAGGTACAAGTCACCCCAGCGGCAGCCACAACAAGCGTGCCGGGGGGCGGCTTCTCTTTAGGTTCAAGTGTCGCTCCAAGCCTCACACTGGGAGCCCAGACCACCTCCACAACGGTAGCTTCAGCTCCACAGGCTGGAGGTTTCAGCCTGGGAATTAAACCCTCATCAACTCCAGCTCCCCCTGCAGTGACCCAGGTGGCTCCATCTCTGTTCATGACCCCAACGACATCAACTGCCACTGTGATGGGTTCTGGTTTTACTTTCAGTGGAACTGCGACGCCAGCTGCGGCTCTCGCTGCGACGACCACCGCAGCCAGCGGAGGCCTGTCCTTTACGCTTAAACCTCTCGGAGCAGTGACCTCCAGCACCGCCGCGCCCTCCATCGCCTCGGCCGCGACCACCACATCGGCTTTCTCTCTGGGACTCAAACCGGTCATCACCACGACCGCAGCTACTGTAGCCACCACCCTGCCAACCACCGCCGCTCCTGCCGTGATGACCTACGCCCAGCTGGAGGGCCTCATAAACAAGTGGAGCCTGGAGCTGGAAGACCAAGAGAGATATTTCCTCCAGCAAGCCACTCAGGTCAACGCGTGGGACCGCATGCTGGTGGAAAACGGCGAGAAGATCACGTCCCTTCACAAGGAGATGGAGAAGGTGAAGCTGGACCAGAGGAGGCTCAACCAGGAGCTGGATTTCATCCTGTCCCAACAGAAGGAGCTGGAGGACTTGCTGTGCCCGCTGGAGGAGTCGGTGAAGGAGCAGAGCGGCACCATCTACATGCAGAACGCCGACGAGGAGCGCGAGAGGACGTACAAGCTGGCGGAGAACGTGGACGCGCAGCTCAAGAGGATGTCGCAGGACCTGAAGGAGATCATCGAGCACCTCAATACGTCCAGCGGCCCGGCCGACACCAGCGACCCGGTAAGATGGCCTCAAGTAAACACCTCAGTCCTCCTAACTAGGGTTGCAAAATTTTCATTGGGCAGTTGAAATGGAAATTATGCAAATGTTATTCGAAGTAAATGGGATTTGATTATTGAATGAAATCACATTTTGTGAGCCGACACTTAACGTCTCATTTTTCCTTTGTCAGCTTCAACAAATCTGCAAAATCCTCAATGCCCACATGGATTCCCTGCAGTGGATCGACCAGAATTCGGTTCTCCTGCAGAGACGAGTGGAGGAGGTGTCCAAACTGTGTGACAACCAACGCAAAGAGCAGGAGAAGACCTTTCGTTTAGCGTTTGACTGACACACAAAAAAAAAAAGAAAAGAAAAAAAACACACTTTTCAGCGTTTATTGTCAAAATATTTTTGCCTTTGTAGGCAGTAGTGTTCATCATTATTGGCGTTTACTTTTTTGTTGTTGTTGTCAGGTATCATCCAGGACGCTTGATTTTCAAGTTTGTTTTTTTCTAAGACCTTATCTCTCTTCATGTCAATGTTCCAAATATCAAATCAATGTTTTAATAAGATATTTTTGGATGAATAAAATAAATTGATAAAAAAATAATGGTCACTTACAGGATATTTAAGTTACAAACACATTCACAAATCAAATTACTGGGCAGATGGAGAACTGCAACCATTAACACTGACTGACATTGGACAGTCATCAGGTGAGTGAATCACTACATCGTCAGGCTGTGAACTGTATTCAGGCCGACTTGTGAATTTACCGGCATAGTTTTAGCATGAGTTTTATTAACGCATGTGTAAATGTGTTGAGCAGATGTAGGTAAAGCATCGTCAATGCAAAAAATAAAATAGCGGCAAAGTCCAATTTTGAAAAATATTTTTTATTCCAGTTGACAATTTAACATTTACATTATGAAATAATCTAATTCGGGACATTTTGCTACATCCTTTTAGTTTCACATGAAGAATGACTTTCAGTGACGATGCTACCCTAAAAATATAAAACAAGCAAACATTTATTCAGAGGTGAGTCGCCTGTGATGTTTGATGTTTAAAAAATTTTTTTTACAAAAGTACTTTAATACAATACATACAAAAAGTCAAGTGTCCCATCTGTGCATAGTTTTTTTTTTTTTTTTTAAATTCTGCAAGGTTTTGAGACAGTACCACTACATCGGATCAGTAGTTCATTTTCAAATGTACGTCAGTCCATTTCACACAAAAGACTGAACATCTTTGGCTCCATCAAACATGATTTATCAAAAAATAAATATACAATGTGCATAAAACATATATACAAAAGTTACAAATCCATGTCGAAAACTCATTTGTGCGGTGTAGAAAGACTACCGATTCCTGGTGAACGCATGAAGAAAAATATTTGACATCGCAAAGGCTTGGACATCCAATACAACGAGCCGTATTAAAATTTCTGCCTCAACAAAGATAATTGCGCATTATTTATTGTCTTTGTTAACGTAGACTACAGCTCTTGTATTGGATCGTCATTTGATTGTGCATTCAAGTCCACTTCAGGACCAATTTGTTGTCCCTGACTCAGGAGTAACTTTCATTGTCAACCCACATTGTCATCCACGGCTTCTTCTCAAAGGCATCCAACTTGACTTTGCCGTCTTCGTAGTGAGAAGAATCCTTCCGGATCCGCACGGCATGATACTGAGGAATGGCGTCCTCCTGCTTGGAGCGTTTGAAAAAGCCACACTGGGTAGACAGAGGAATTAAAAACACACCCACACACAATGAAAAAGCCACACTGGGTAGACAAACAGAGGAATTAAAAACACACCCACACACACAAAAACTTGTAATTGTTGAGCTGGCTATGCGAAATGACGAAGCATGCGTTGCGCAATTCATTGGGCGTTTTCAAAAGCCAAGTCGATGTCAGCCAAAGCACCTGCAAAGCACACAATTACACAACAACGATGATCTTGTGACGGAAGTGTCGCACAAGAGCAATTTGTTTTGGTTGAGTGCAATCTGTGTCGGGTTAAATATGTGCAGAGCCGGTCCAAGCTATAAAGTTCAAGTGAAATTATTTGGATACATGAAGAAAAAAAAATCTAAATCATCTCAAAATTAATAAAATGTCGCCTAAATACAGAAAAGTGTACATGGAGACGGTCTTGGCCTTAGTAATATTCGTCATACTTCGCAGAAGATAAAGAATGGGAGTAGTCTTTTTTTACGGGTTGCTCCACTGCTTCTGTTCATATATCTGTCGCTTTAAGGGTTATAACGTTGCAACACCGACGCTAATTGTAAGCCCAATTTGCATCGCCAATGATGTGTTAGCATTAAGCTAGCGGACTTTTTTTGGCAGTAAACTTAATGAGTTCTTCTTCAATAGCAGTGCAAAAAAAAGAATCCAAAATACTACTTTAGGATTTGTTGACTGTTAATTGCTCTTTGGGGTCCCCCAGTGGTCAGTTGGTTCTAAGAAGGTGTTTAGTGGTTTCACGCCTTGGGCCGGCTCTACTTCTGCGCTTACAATAAAGCTGCTGAAGTGAGTTCATTAGTTGCTGCACATGCTCAATTTATTTTTTTTAATTTATTTTTGAGTTTTTTTTTGCTTGGTTTTGAACCTGTTCTGAGCTTAAAATCAGGCCTCAGCAGAGAGCTTGTCTTTGTCAGAAGGCTGAACATGGATCTCAGCCTTGTGATAGGCCGCATCGTACTGGTCTTTGGATGCTCTCTTGAAGAAACCACACTGAAGGAAAGGCGGGGGTGGGGAGGGGAGCAAGGGTGATCAATCAACAATCACAAAAGTACCACAAGTAAAATAAATATTCACCCGGTATGAAAAAAAAAGACTGTCCAATGCAAGTCTCAGCATTTTGTTCATTTTTTTGTTTGTTTGTTGTTATCTGGGAAACAAACACAAAGTGTTCTTTGTGTTTTAGATCAAAAGAACAACTTAAAAAAAATTGACAACACAGTAAAGCCCAATCCATCACTGTTTCAGGCTTCGCGCTTCCACTTTTTTATTTTTTGGCATGAATTGGCATTTTGGTTTAACTGTTGTCTATTTGGGGTTTGATGCCACTATTGACCACTAGATGGAAGCACACAAATTACTTTCAGAATCTGCACATTTGAAAGAACAATAGGAAGTCAAAAGCAACACCTTAGTTTTTGTTGAAAACTACACTGGTGTACACATTAAAAAAAAAATTACATCAGAGATGCAAGTAAACTTTTCTGAATTAATTTATGGTGTCAGTTCCACATTTTCACTTGTTTTTTTCCCTCGCACAACAGGTTTTCATAATAATATGTAATGTAGTAATATTTATGAATTAAGGGTTAGATTCACCCCACGACTCGACCCCGGATAAGAGGTAGAAAATGGATTGATAAATGGGTTCAATTTAGCAATAGGTGGAATTTTTTTCTGGTCAAATATTGTGCAAGCTTTTATAGGCCAACTTGAAAACAAAAAAAAAAGAAAATTTTCTAAAAATCAGTGTTAACAATACATTCACGGACACCTAAACTGCAAAGCACACAATTACACAACAACGATGATCTTGTGACGGAAGTGTCGCACAAGAGCAATTTGTTTTGGTTGAGTGCAATCTGTGTCGGGTTAAATATGTGCAGAGCCGGTCCAAGCTATAAAGTTCAAGTGAAATTATTTGGATACATGAAGAAAAAAAAATCTAAATCATCTCAAAATTAATAAAATGTCGCCTAAATACAGAAAAGTGTACATGGAGACGGTCTTGGCCTTAGTAATATTCGTCATACTTCGCAGAAGATAAAGAATGGGAGTAGTCTTTTTTTACGGGTTGCTCCACTGCTTCTGTTCATATATCTGTCGCTTTAAGGGTTATAACGTTGCAACACCGACGCTAATTGTAAGCCCAATTTGCATCGCCAATGATGTGTTAGCATTAAGCTAGCGGACTTTTTTTGGCAGTAAACTTAATGAGTTCTTCTTCAATAGCAGTGCAAAAAAAAGAATCCAAAATACTACTTTAGGATTTGTTGACTGTTAATTGCTCTTTGGGGTCCCCCAGTGGTCAGTTGGTTCTAAGAAGGTGTTTAGTGGTTTCACGCCTTGGGCCGGCTCTACTTCTGCGCTTACAATAAAGCTGCTGAAGTGAGTTCATTAGTTGCTGCACATGCTCAATTTATTTTTTTTAATTTATTTTTGAGTTTTTTTTTGCTTGGTTTTGAACCTGTTCTGAGCTTAAAATCAGGCCTCAGCAGAGAGCTTGTCTTTGTCAGAAGGCTGAACATGGATCTCAGCCTTGTGATAGGCCGCATCGTACTGGTCTTTGGATGCTCTCTTGAAGAAACCACACTGAAGGAAAGGCGGGGGTGGGGAGGGGAGCAAGGGTGATCAATCAACAATCACAAAAGTACCACAAGTAAAATAAATATTCACCCGGTATGAAAAAAAAAGACTGTCCAATGCAAGTCTCAGCATTTTGTTCATTTTTTTGTTTGTTTGTTGTTATCTGGGAAACAAACACAAAGTGTTCTTTGTGTTTTAGATCAAAAGAACAACTTAAAAAAAATTGACAACACAGTAAAGCCCAATCCATCACTGTTTCAGGCTTCGCGCTTCCACTTTTTTATTTTTTGGCATGAATTGGCATTTTGGTTTAACTGTTGTCTATTTGGGGTTTGATGCCACTATTGACCACTAGATGGAAGCACACAAATTACTTTCAGAATCTGCACATTTGAAAGAACAATAGGAAGTCAAAAGCAACACCTTAGTTTTTGTTGAAAACTACACTGGTGTACACATTAAAAAAAAAATTACATCAGAGATGCAAGTAAACTTTTCTGAATTAATTTATGGTGTCAGTTCCACATTTTCACTTGTTTTTTTCCCTCGCACAACAGGTTTTCATAATAATATGTAATGTAGTAATATTTATGAATTAAGGGTTAGATTCACCCCACGACTCGACCCCGGATAAGAGGTAGAAAATGGATTGATAAATGGGTTCAATTTAGCAATAGGTGGAATTTTTTTCTGGTCAAATATTGTGCAAGCTTTTATAGGCCAACTTGAAAACAAAAAAAAAAGAAAATTTTCTAAAAATCAGTGTTAACAATACATTCACGGACACCTAAAGCCATCTCTGATTAAAGTTTGCTGTTGATCAGTGTGATTGAATGCCATCCATTGTAATCCTGCTTTTTATGCCTAGAGAAATCTTACTGTACATGCTTTTCATTGGACAGTGCATACCTGTCTCAGCTCCTTTTTCCCTTTTTGCAAAAAAAAAAGAAAATTTTCTAAAAATCAGTGTTAACAATACATTCACGGACACCTAAAGCCATCTCTGATTAAAGTTTGCTGTTGATCAGTGTGATTGAATGCCATCCATTGTAATCCTGCTTTTTATGCCTAGAGAAATCTTACTGTACATGCTTTTCATTGGACAGTGCATACCTGTCTCAGCTCCTTTTTCCCTTTTTGTTTGACTGAATGCTTTCCACTCACCTTCCACAGCAGACAGACCAACAATGCCAAAATCAAGATCCCTGCCAGAACAGCGACCACGATGATCCACCAGGGGACGCCACCATACTGGGCCACTGCACTCTCAGGGAACACTGTAAGCATCACCTGCCAACAACACACACAACTGATTAAAAAAAAAAATGCATGATTGCAGATGTCACAAGCTATCCCACCTGACATCTTGTGCCTTACGTCAGTGTCAGGAGTTTTCAGGATCATGTTTGTGGACTGAGTGTGGAGCACCAGTGAAGCCCTCACAATGATGTCCAAGGACGAAAGGGAAGTGTAATCCTGTGTCAAGACCAAACTGGGTGAGTGATTTCATCAGTGGTGTGAAGTAACTAAGTACAAATAGAAAAACTCAAAGGGAAAATAAGGCAAGAAATCCCAAATCTAACCTGGAAAAAAACCTGGAAACAAAATAAGGAAACTTGAGAAGGGTTGACAATGGATGCTGAATGGGCAACATTTAACCCACAATGTGGTGCTATAAATCTAGATCAAAACGTTCCTCCGGGCTCACTGCTATCGACTGAAATTGCAGTCGGTGCCTTCGGGTTCGCATTGTGAACATGATGTCAATTTTAGTTGCGATGGCTGTGCTGCGATGGTAATAATGGATAGATTAATCTGTTTAATTCTTAATCCACAAGCACATTACGAATCAAAATACCGTGTTTCGATGACAAGCAGGGCACATTGAGCATAACTGCAAAAAAACAATCTTTGCCTTGAGCTCCCCTTGATGTAGATCTGCATTTCACTGACTACTGTATAGGAAGAATTTATAATGATGCGAAAAATAGTTTTATGGCACCTCCAGAAAGGTTGAGTTCCACAGACGAGCTCTGAGTTCCACTGTCGACCCGTCGAGTCCATGCAGGGGGCACTTAAGCAGCACACACTGCAAATCTTTCCCACATGCCTGAAAAGGAAAGCGTGTGTTAAGACCTCCTGAAAAGGAAACTCAAGTCAAACATTTTTTTGCAATACTTCTGTTCTATCTTCCCCCAGGAGTCTAAACAGTTTTGTTTTTGATTAATATTGCATTTGTGGAATAAGATTTAAGAAGAACGCGGGCACTGTACTTCCCTCTGCTGGCCGCTACTTTGTAATTGATGTCAAGGTGCCCTTGGGCTCGCATTGCGAATCAACAGCACAGGGCAGTACAGGACAGAATATCAGTTCCTTGAGATTGATAATGTTACATTCATTTCCTTAATTATTATTCCACAATTAATATTAATCAGAAAACGTGTTTGAACTAGTGGGGGGCACACAGAACATATTATTGCAAAGATTTTTTTTTTTTTAACTCGAGTTCTCCTTTAAAGCTAACTTCATAGATTGCTTGTGCTGTGTACATCAATTTGAGACAGCAAAAAAAAAAAAAAATGCTCACCAAAATTCTATTTTTGTCTGAGAGTGAGCAATTCTTGCCTCTTGTTTTTTTCGCTGAAATTTCACGCTTTGTCCTGAGTGCGGAACTCTCCTGAAAGCACATAGATTCTCATGAAACAGCAAGGAAGCAATCGTGTTTTAGGGTCTGAGTGGCCTCTGGATTCAATTGTACCTGGATGTGTTTTAAAGGGTTGATTTCAAACTCTGGTGTGCAAATGACGTCATGCAGGCCTTCTTTAGCGTTCACTTTCACCAGGTACAAAAGCCATTTGCCATTGTTGTTGGATTTGGGCCACTGAATGTGCAGCGACGATTTGACGGGGGCGTCCCACAAGTTGTTGATCTGAGGGGGGGGGGGGGGGGGGACAGCAACATGTTTGGCATAAACAGTCAATTTGTTAACATTTAGCAGGCATTGTCCAGCAAATGTTGGCCAAATAGTGTCGCCGGGAGAACATGAGTCACATCAACATACTCTGAATGTGTAATTGACCAAACTGCCGATCTCCTCTTCAGTCTTCATGGCGCTCTCTCCTCTCACAACTCCGCCAAACGAAACCCGATTAGGGTTGGCTTCCCTGAAGGAGACGAGCCAAAGTAAATCACGACCTCCTAACATGCATTAGTAGCACGTTCTGTTTACACGTACGCGCTTGCGGACGGACACAAACATACCCAGTCACCGACAATGGCAATTCAATCATCACTTTGGCTTTGACTCTCACCCGGGCCAAATTTTGTACGCTGGTTCTGAATAGAAAGAAAAGTGGGGGGAAAAAAAGGTCAATTAAAAATATACAACGGGGGGGCAAAGCTGAGGGTGAGCTAGTCATTGTTACGTTTGGAGCTGCAGGTCGATATCAATCTCCGCGGTCTCCAGTGTCATCGCCGTGGTGCTCAGGATGATGTAAAATGTCACCTTTAGTCAGAACAGCCTTTCTTATTTCAAACGCCAATATGACAAAAGCTTCAAAAGTGCTGCGGAAGGATTGCAATGCGCGACTTTGTACCTGGGATCCCCGCTTAAATGGGTTGCCGACCTCGCAGTCGGCCTGAGAGCCGTTTTGATTCGCGACGCATATGATCTGCTTGTCCATCTAGGGGGAAAGGTAGAAAATATTTCAGGAGACTAAAATGGTCATTATCTTTGCCACATTTATTTTCTTTGTATTATTTTTAGTGCTGTCAGTTTAACGCGTCATTATCGGCATTAATTTAACATTTTTTCACTCGATTGCGATTAAATATTTTAATCGTTTGACAGCACTAATTATTTTATTTCTACGGTAGGCTATTTGGTAAGATTTGGCGCTCACTACAGAAGCTTTATTGAGCTTTATCTGATGTTTGGCAAGGTTCAACTTTTTCTCCAAGGCGTGCATACATCTATGCGGAGAAAAAAACGTCCATAAAATCCAAACTAGTAGGGCATTTGTTCAGCTATTTTCAGTGGTCGAAGTGGGCATAAGTACAGAAGTACGAACTGCAACCATTAACACTGACTGACATTGGACAGTCATCAGGTGAGTGAATCACTACATCGTCAGGCTGTGAACTGTATTCAGGCCGACTTGTGAATTTACCGGCATAGTTTTAGCATGAGTTTTATTAACGCATGTGTAAATGTGTTGAGCAGATGTAGGTAAAGCATCGTCAATGCAAAAAATAAAATAGCGGCAAAGTCCAATTTTGAAAAATATTTTTTATTCCAGTTGACAATTTAACATTTACATTATGAAATAATCTAATTCGGGACATTTTGCTACATCCTTTTAGTTTCACATGAAGAATGACTTTCAGTGACGATGCTACCCTAAAAATATAAAACAAGCAAACATTTATTCAGAGGTGAGTCGCCTGTGATGTTTGATGTTTAAAAAATTTTTTTTACAAAAGTACTTTAATACAATACATACAAAAAGTCAAGTGTCCCATCTGTGCATAGTTTTTTTTTTTTTTTTTAAATTCTGCAAGGTTTTGAGACAGTACCACTACATCGGATCAGTAGTTCATTTTCAAATGTACGTCAGTCCATTTCACACAAAAGACTGAACATCTTTGGCTCCATCAAACATGATTTATCAAAAAATAAATATACAATGTGCATAAAACATATATACAAAAGTTACAAATCCATGTCGAAAACTCATTTGTGCGGTGTAGAAAGACTACCGATTCCTGGTGAACGCATGAAGAAAAATATTTGACATCGCAAAGGCTTGGACATCCAATACAACGAGCCGTATTAAAATTTCTGCCTCAACAAAGATAATTGCGCATTATTTATTGTCTTTGTTAACGTAGACTACAGCTCTTGTATTGGATCGTCATTTGATTGTGCATTCAAGTCCACTTCAGGACCAATTTGTTGTCCCTGACTCAGGAGTAACTTTCATTGTCAACCCACATTGTCATCCACGGCTTCTTCTCAAAGGCATCCAACTTGACTTTGCCGTCTTCGTAGTGAGAAGAATCCTTCCGGATCCGCACGGCATGATACTGAGGAATGGCGTCCTCCTGCTTGGAGCGTTTGAAAAAGCCACACTGGGTAGACAGAGGAATTAAAAACACACCCACACACACAAAAACTTGTAATTGTTGAGCTGGCTATGCGAAATGACGAAGCATGCGTTGCGCAATTCATTGGGCGTTTTCAAAAGCCAAGTCGATGTCAGCCAAAGCACCTGCAAAGCACACAATTACACAACAACGATGATCTTGTGACGGAAGTGTCGCACAAGAGCAATTTGTTTTGGTTGAGTGCAATCTGTGTCGGGTTAAATATGTGCAGAGCCGGTCCAAGCTATAAAGTTCAAGTGAAATTATTTGGATACATGAAGAAAAAAAAATCTAAATCATCTCAAAATTAATAAAATGTCGCCTAAATACAGAAAAGTGTACATGGAGACGGTCTTGGCCTTAGTAATATTCGTCATACTTCGCAGAAGATAAAGAATGGGAGTAGTCTTTTTTTACGGGTTGCTCCACTGCTTCTGTTCATATATCTGTCGCTTTAAGGGTTATAACGTTGCAACACCGACGCTAATTGTAAGCCCAATTTGCATCGCCAATGATGTGTTAGCATTAAGCTAGCGGACTTTTTTTGGCAGTAAACTTAATGAGTTCTTCTTCAATAGCAGTGCAAAAAAAAGAATCCAAAATACTACTTTAGGATTTGTTGACTGTTAATTGCTCTTTGGGGTCCCCCAGTGGTCAGTTGGTTCTAAGAAGGTGTTTAGTGGTTTCACGCCTTGGGCCGGCTCTACTTCTGCGCTTACAATAAAGCTGCTGAAGTGAGTTCATTAGTTGCTGCACATGCTCAATTTATTTTTTTTAATTTATTTTTGAGTTTTTTTTTGCTTGGTTTTGAACCTGTTCTGAGCTTAAAATCAGGCCTCAGCAGAGAGCTTGTCTTTGTCAGAAGGCTGAACATGGATCTCAGCCTTGTGATAGGCCGCATCGTACTGGTCTTTGGATGCTCTCTTGAAGAAACCACACTGAAGGAAAGGCGGGGGTGGGGAGGGGAGCAAGGGTGATCAATCAACAATCACAAAAGTACCACAAGTAAAATAAATATTCACCCGGTATGAAAAAAAAAGACTGTCCAATGCAAGTCTCAGCATTTTGTTCATTTTTTTGTTTGTTTGTTGTTATCTGGGAAACAAACACAAAGTGTTCTTTGTGTTTTAGATCAAAAGAACAACTTAAAAAAAATTGACAACACAGTAAAGCCCAATCCATCACTGTTTCAGGCTTCGCGCTTCCACTTTTTTATTTTTTGGCATGAATTGGCATTTTGGTTTAACTGTTGTCTATTTGGGGTTTGATGCCACTATTGACCACTAGATGGAAGCACACAAATTACTTTCAGAATCTGCACATTTGAAAGAACAATAGGAAGTCAAAAGCAACACCTTAGTTTTTGTTGAAAACTACACTGGTGTACACATTAAAAAAAAAATTACATCAGAGATGCAAGTAAACTTTTCTGAATTAATTTATGGTGTCAGTTCCACATTTTCACTTGTTTTTTTCCCTCGCACAACAGGTTTTCATAATAATATGTAATGTAGTAATATTTATGAATTAAGGGTTAGATTCACCCCACGACTCGACCCCGGATAAGAGGTAGAAAATGGATTGATAAATGGGTTCAATTTAGCAATAGGTGGAATTTTTTTCTGGTCAAATATTGTGCAAGCTTTTATAGGCCAACTTGAAAACAAAAAAAAAAGAAAATTTTCTAAAAATCAGTGTTAACAATACATTCACGGACACCTAAAGCCATCTCTGATTAAAGTTTGCTGTTGATCAGTGTGATTGAATGCCATCCATTGTAATCCTGCTTTTTATGCCTAGAGAAATCTTACTGTACATGCTTTTCATTGGACAGTGCATACCTGTCTCAGCTCCTTTTTCCCTTTTTGTTTGACTGAATGCTTTCCACTCACCTTCCACAGCAGACAGACCAACAATGCCAAAATCAAGATCCCTGCCAGAACAGCGACCACGATGATCCACCAGGGGACGCCACCATACTGGGCCACTGCACTCTCAGGGAACACTGTAAGCATCACCTGCCAACAACACACACAACTGATTAAAAAAAAAAAATGCATGATTGCAGATGTCACAAGCTATCCCACCTGACATCTTGTGCCTTACGTCAGTGTCAGGAGTTTTCAGGATCATGTTTGTGGACTGAGTGTGGAGCACCAGTGAAGCCCTCACAATGATGTCCAAGGACGAAAGGGAAGTGTAATCCTGTGTCAAGACCAAACTGGGTGAGTGATTTCATCAGTGGTGTGAAGTAACTAAGTACAAATAGAAAAACTCAAAGGGAAAATAAGGCAAGAAATCCCAAATCTAACCTGGAAAAAAACCTGGAAACAAAATAAGGAAACTTGAGAAGGGTTGACAATGGATGCTGAATGGGCAACATTTAACCCACAATGTGGTGCTATAAATCTAGATCAAAACGTTCCTCCGGGCTCACTGCTATCGACTGAAATTGCAGTCGGTGCCTTCGGGTTCGCATTGTGAACATGATGTCAATTTTAGTTGCGATGGCTGTGCTGCGATGGTAATAATGGATAGATTAATCTGTTTAATTCTTAATCCACAAGCACATTACGAATCAAAATACCGTGTTTCGATGACAAGCAGGGCACATTGAGCATAACTGCAAAAAAACAATCTTTGCCTTGAGCTCCCCTTGATGTAGATCTGCATTTCACTGACTACTGTATAGGAAGAATTTATAATGATGCGAAAAATAGTTTTATGGCACCTCCAGAAAGGTTGAGTTCCACAGACGAGCTCTGAGTTCCACTGTCGACCCGTCGAGTCCATGCAGGGGGCACTTAAGCAGCACACACTGCAAATCTTTCCCACATGCCTGAAAAGGAAAGCGTGTGTTAAGACCTCCTGAAAAGGAAACTCAAGTCAAACATTTTTTTGCAATACTTCTGTTCTATCTTCCCCCAGGAGTCTAAACAGTTTTGTTTTTGATTAATATTGCATTTGTGGAATAAGATTTAAGAAGAACGCGGGCACTGTACTTCCCTCTGCTGGCCGCTACTTTGTAATTGATGTCAAGGTGCCCTTGGGCTCGCATTGCGAATCAACAGCACAGGGCAGTACAGGACAGAATATCAGTTCCTTGAGATTGATAATGTTACATTCATTTCCTTAATTATTATTCCACAATTAATATTAATCAGAAAACGTGTTTGAACTAGTGGGGGGCACACAGAACATATTATTGCAAAGATTTTTTTTTTTTTAACTCGAGTTCTCCTTTAAAGCTAACTTCATAGATTGCTTGTGCTGTGTACATCAATTTGAGACAGCAAAAAAAAAAAAAAATGCTCACCAAAATTCTATTTTTGTCTGAGAGTGAGCAATTCTTGCCTCTTGTTTTTTTCGCTGAAATTTCACGCTTTGTCCTGAGTGCGGAACTCTCCTGAAAGCACATAGATTCTCATGAAACAGCAAGGAAGCAATCGTGTTTTAGGGTCTGAGTGGCCTCTGGATTCAATTGTACCTGGATGTGTTTTAAAGGGTTGATTTCAAACTCTGGTGTGCAAATGACGTCATGCAGGCCTTCTTTAGCGTTCACTTTCACCAGGTACAAAAGCCATTTGCCATTGTTGTTGGATTTGGGCCACTGAATGTGCAGCGACGATTTGACGGGGGCGTCCCACAAGTTGTTGATCTGAGGGGGGGGGGGGGGGGGGGGGCAAACGGTTTGG